>NC_080389.1:11732039-11935769 GCF_028751815.1 Salvia miltiorrhiza
GTGGGATCAATCCAGGAAGATCATGATAAACCATGCCTTGTGCTCGAAAAGAATAAACTTCTCATCTTGCAGATGCCAATTCTTTGTCCAATTTTACACCGAACGAAGTAAATGAGAATATACTATTATAAGCACGAATATTCCTTGTGAAATTAATAGCTCTTCTGATTGAGCGGTAAATAACTCATCCAACTCCGGGAGGAACTTCAGAAAATGCAAATTTTACTTTTCCATTATCACAAAAAAAAAGTAGGAGGTTCATATTCAAATCTTCTTGCACCACAATGAATGCAATCAAGCACATTTTTCAATTCATGTAGCAATGAACCTAAATAGATAATAATATAATTAAAAAAACATTTATAGTTTATCATAATGTATTAAACGTATTTTAATCTTAAAAGAATGTAATACTTACAATTCAAATCACTTGCATTTCGTTTACGTTTCTTTTGCCTTTGTAGATTTTTCTTTGTCTATATACCTCATTAGCTGCAATATATAAATATAAATATATTAATTAAAAAAATATTTTGATTTGTGTTCATGTTGTGTGATATGTGGTGATTATAACATAGACAATTATATAATATATAGATGTATATATCCCTTGCTATAAATACTTAGAAGCTTGTGCGCTCATGCTATAGAAAATACCTGAAAATGAGATTGTTTTGCGCAATGTAACTTTCATGCTCATAATTAGTGTATATAAATTTTAAAATCCTGTAAATAAATATTTATTTTGTAACACGACAATAATAAATAAATAACAATAAAAAGGAATGTTAATAATAATTATAAGTATAACTCTAATCAAATAAATATAAACATATTGATATGGTAGCAAAACAATTACTATATCATTATATTTTATCAAGTAATATGTTTGATGTATTAATTTATTCTAGAATATGTTAATAATGGAGATTCACAGATGTTATGTTAATAATGTAGATTCACAGATGGCACTTATGCTCCGAAAAGTAAATCTACCCTTCTTTTTTTCTTTAACATTTATTTTAATGAAAACAGTATTGACTTTTAGTTGAATATCAATTTAGGCAGACAACTGCTCTTTGAATCTCCAGTAAATTTTGTGAATTAAACCACATGAGCATGCTTAGACAAAGGACATCTCAGATCTCTCGCATCTTTTTATCACTGCAAACACAGAAACATGCTTTCTCATGATTTGTTAGATTCCGAGGAATTTATGTTGGATTATAAGCTTGCGGGCGTATTACAATGAAACAGAAATGTAGGAGTTTAGATTACAAGGAAAAACTGAATTGAAATTACAGTAAAACTGAAACCAGTGAAAAAGCCGAGTCGAGGAGAGTCCTCTGTCCGCAAGACGAGATACGCCCCGGTAGTGCTCTCGGTTTGGCGTGTCGTCCCCAAAGATGAAACGGCTTCGTCTCGTAGGTAGCAGCACCACAGACCAACGAGCTCCGGCGAACTGGAACGAGGCGAGAACAGAACTTTACGATGCAGAGTGCAGCAGAGTAAGAGTATAATGCTTGTTTTTTGGGTGGTGAATGATGCATGGAGGCTGTCCTATATATAGGCACAGTCCACATCAATGGGGGAGCCTGCGGAGTTAATACCAATGATGGTATTCAAATGGTGTCGGGAGTTACAGGCAGTAACAGCCCTGCTGTTTGAATCTGCCATGACTCCTCCGACAGCAGTTACAGATGTAACAGCTCTGCCATGACTCCTCCGACAGCAAGTAGTTACGTGGGAAGCTTCCTGGGAGACCAAGGGTCCTCCCGGGCCAAGCCCTAGTGGGCTTCGTGTGCATGCGCTGGCCCAACCGAGTTGGGCCTCGTCCTATTCCGAACCAAGTTTTCATTGGTCCAAAAAGATAATAGTCGATGTGGGCCTAGGGTAGGCCCAAAGGCCAGCCCAAAGACCACCCAAAGACCAATTGCCAAGATCCAAGTCCACGGCCGCGTGTCGGGTGTCGGGTGACGGGGACGGGACGGGACGGGCCGGGACCGGGACCGGGGCCGGGGCCGGGCGCCGGGGCCGGGGCCGGGCGCCGGGCGTCGGGCGACGGGGCCGGGGCCGGGGCCGGGCCGGGCGCCGGGCGCCGGGCGACGGGGCCGGGGCCGGGGCCGGGCGCCGGGCGCCGGGCGTCGGGCGACGGGGCCGGGGCCGGGCCGGGCGGGCGGCGGCGGCGGCGCGCGGCGTGTGGGCTTTGCAACCCGTCACTTGTGCACACAGTTTTATTACATCCTGTGATGTAATAACTTTTATACTGTAATAAATGTTATCCACATTCCGATGTGGGATAAGCATTAAATCTTATTTAATGCTTATCTTTTCCCACAGCTCAATGTTTCAAGTACCCAACTTTAAACGATTATTTCTCACTCACCGGAAATCGGTTTTGAGTAAATAAATATACTACGATCATCTACTCGGAACGTAGATCGATCCTGTCCCATTTAATTATGCTAAATTAAATGTTTTCGGTACTCGAAAAATTATCAAACATTGGTTACTCACAACCAATTTCCAACAATCCCCCACATGAGTGGAAATAGCCAAATGCAAATGCAGACACAAGCTCTGTTCTCAAGAGACCTTAGTGCATTAGAATAGGTGGTTTGCGGCCTTGAACCATCCTTAGTTAATACTATCGGATATACTGGTGAATTGGTAGAACTTGATGTCTTTGAACCATTTCTCCTTCGTGTATACCGAGACAACAGTATTAACACACTAACGCCTCAACCTCATTTCGTTCTCACGTTTTTTGTCCTTTGCGGGCCTTGGACAGCTCTTTGGATTCATAAGTGTTAGGTCGATGCGGCCCCCACATCTCACTTATATAGGTGATTCTTTCCCGAGTATCCTGCTATACTCAACCTCCCCGAGGTGTTTAGGAATCATTAAAGTCAATGACTTAACCTTACCACTAAGCAGGCTTCAACACTCAGTTGCTCTCTAGGGAATGCAAGTAGATGAGTGTTCTACTTGGAATCTTATAGCTTAGTTTTCCCATTGAACCACGTTCTTGGGATCTCCAGTCATCATGGTTGGGTTACCACTATAATCATCCTTATTTTGTGGATTTTACACCCATTCCCTCTAGCAATTTATACATTTGATCTCGATTCAAAGCTTTAGTAAGCGGATCGGCCAGATTATCTATTGACTTTATATAGTCAATTGAGATAACTCCACTTTCGATCAAATGTCTTACGGTATTATGTCGTCGACGTATGTGTCGAGACTTACCATTGTACAACCCACTTTTCGCCCTCCCAATAGCTGCTTGGTTGTCGCAGTTTATCATGACAGGCGGCACGGGTTTTGACCAACATGGAATATCTTCCAAAAAGTTTCGTAGCCATTCGGCTTCTTCACCTGCTTTGTCTAAAGCGATGAACTCTGATTCCATGGTGGATCTAGCAATACATGTCTGTTTTGTAGACCTCCACGAGATTGCTCCTCCCCCTATAGTGAACACGTAACCACTCGTTGATAACGAGTCTTTCGCGTCGGATATCCAGTTAGCATCACAGTACCCTTCAAGTACCGGGGGGTATCTCGTGTAGTGTATTCCAAAGTTTAGAGTATACTTTAAGTATCTCAAAACTCTCTCAAGCGCTTTCCAATGTTCTTTACTTGGATTGCTTGTATAGCGACTTAGTTTGTTCACTGGGCATGCAAGATCAGGTCGAGTGCAATTTGTAATATACATAAGGCACCCAATGATTCTTGCATATTCTTCCTGTGCGACAGGTTCACCCATGTTTTTCTTCATGTGAACGTTGAGTTCTAATGGGGTTTTTACAGGCGATTTGTCAAACGCATTAAACCTTTTGAGCACTTTCTCAATGTAATGAGATTGTGTCAAAGTTATTCCATCGGTGGTCCTGAGAATTTTCATTCCAAGGATCACGTCAGCTAACCCCATGTCTTTCATGTCAAAATTTCTTTTTAACATGTTCTTTGTATCAACAATGATACGATTGTTGCTTCCCATAATCAACATGTCGTCTACATAGAGACACACCATAACGTACCCATTACTAGTGCTCTTGATGTAGACACATTTGTCACATTCGTTGATTTTGAAGCCATTTGACAACATGACATTGTCAAATTTCAAGTGCCATTGCAGCGGCGCTTGTTTCAGTCCATAGAGAGACTTTACTAGTTTGCATACCTTTTTCTCTTGTCCAGGTACTACAAACCCTTCAGGTTGTTCCATATAGACTTCTTCTTCTAGATCACCGTTTAAGAACGCTGTTTTAACATCCATTTGATGAATCTCAAGATTGTGCAGAGCAGCAATCGCGAGAAGCACTCGAATGGATGTAATCCTCGTCACTGGTGAATAGGTATCGAAAAAATCGTACCCCTCACGCTGCTTAAATCCTTTAACGACTAAGCGCGCTTTATACTTGTCTATTGATCCATCAGCTTTATATTTCCTTTTTAGGATCCATTTACATCCTAAGGGTTTACAACCTTCGGGTAAATCAACCAACACCCAAGTGTGGTTTTGCATGATTGAATCAATTTCACTCTGGACTGCTTCCCTCCAGAGTAGTCCGTCTGGTCTAGAGAACGCCACTTTGATAGATGAAGGTTCTTCATCTAGCATGAAGGCGATATATTCTGGACCAAAGTCCTTGGCAATCCTGCCTCGTTTACTACGTCTTGGTTCTGACACTTCAAGGTCAGGGCCTGGTCGCTTTCGCGATTCGGGCACTGTCTCAACAGGTTCAGAACTAGTAGCTTCTTCTCTAGTATCGTTGCTTGTACTAGCTGCTTCTTTTCCCTTGTCTTTACAAGGAAAGATATTCTCAAAGTAGACAGCGTTATTTGATTCCATCGTCATTCCTACAGTCATTGTTGGAATATCTGATTTGTGAACCAAAAAGCGATGTGCATTGCTGTTTAGTGCATACCCAATAAAGATACAATCAATTGTTTTAGGACCGATTGTGACTTGTTTGGGTGGAGGCACTTGTACCTTGGCTAAACACCCCCACACTTTAAGGTATTTGTATGAGGGCTTTCTGCCTTTCCACAACTCAAAGGGAGTGACGTCCCTTCCCTTGAGTGGTATTTTGTTGAGGATATAGTTGGCTGATAGAACAGCCTCCCCCCACATGTTCTGGGGTAACCCAGAACTAATCAACATGGCATTCATCATCTCCTTAAGAGTTCGATTCTTGCGTTCAGCAACACCATTAGATTGAGGTGAATATGGAGCAGTTGTTTGATGTATTATACCACTAGCGTTGTGTCACAGCCCACTATCCCAATGACGGTTAACCGGGGTTATGACTTGGGTGAACAATAAGAAATGGAAATTTAAAAGGGATTTACCAAATAACCGACATTAATAACAACAAACTAGTGGTATATATATATATATAACCACTTAGGTAATTAACAAATGAGCCAGCCATAACGACTAAACCCCAAATGAAAGTTAAACAAAATGAAGGAGTAATAAGTTCCACAATACGATAACAAATTCAGAGTGTTTGCAGCGGAAAAAACGTGTGAGTTATGCATATGGAGATGCATACTCAAGGTTTCATTACATAAACATCAAAAGGAAAATCCGCTCAACACCAATCCATTCCATCGCCTGCTCAACCTGCACATTTAGAAATACATGCAGGGCTGAGTATAAAAATACTCAGTGACATAAGCCGAAAATACAACATGCATACATATATAAATTGAACTGCCATAACAGTAACACACAGGGTTTTTCATAAATGACCTGCGCTTACTAAAACATTTCGTTCATTTTCATAAAGGTGGATGCATCCCATTTTCAGTCTATATGATCCATATCTGTCCTTTCTGTCACGCGCCGGGAAGGAGGCCTCCTTACCACGGACGCCAAGACCGGTCGCAAGCGACTCGCGGTCTCCATGAGTGTACACGTTAACCCTAGCTAGCGACCTTTGTCTAGCATAGGATCCCAATTGGATTTCCTTTAAAGTTGGCGAACCAACACAGATAGGATACATATAAAAACATAAACATTTTGGCAGTCAATCATTTCATAAACATTTCATTTTCATAACATTTTCATTTTCATAAAGGGCATTAAACATATAAACATTTCATAAGAACTGAATAAATAGTCAAAACATATCATGCATATATATTCGCATATGAGGCCTACGTCACGCAGGGGATCTCTATATACGTAATAATAAAATAATGCCCACCTCAATTGTTCTTAAAGTTGGCGTGGAATCGTTTCTTCTTCTGCTTCACTTTCTGTCGCCCGGACCTTCATTGATGAAGAGTCGATAAGTTCGTGAAGAAATTGTCATAAGACAAAGTCTAATTCTACGTGCCTAGGGTATCTTTTAAAGTTTTAGGGTTCTAGCATCCATATTAATCTCGTTTCATTCAATCAATAAAATGTAACCAATTATCATGTAACTATCATATAGGTTCGAACCCATTTGTTCGAACATCAACATGTACATAATCCATAACCTCCCTCTATACCCGTCATTTAGTCAAGTACTCCATCAATTAAGAACAAGCCATATATTATCACCCTGAAAATTATAAATCATGCTTTCCAATACTTCGCACATTTTCATCACTTAAATAAATAAATCATTTAAAAACACATGCTTAGTAATTTAATATCTCAATTAAATCCCAAGCTCATTTGATAAAGTAAATCATATACTTAATCATTCTATAACACAATTCCACATAAATAGTTTCAATATATTTTTTTTTAAAACATGAAGCCATTCTAATAGGACATTTTAATTCCATTATAATGGAATTACTCATAAAATAATTTAATCCTTTTTCTTTTAAAAGAAACCATATTTATAATATTCTATACATTTCATTTTTTTTTATGTAAATAAATAAGAAATTCCATTATTCATTTATAAATAATAAAACATTTTAAAATCCATTGAGATGAAATAAAACATTTTAACCATTTAAAAAAAAGAAATCCATACTCGTAAGCTTTGAAAATAATTTTATCATATAATAAATGGGGCTTAATCCCAAAATATTTGCTTTAAAGTCCATTAATAATTTAAATAATAGAATGGACTTCATTTAGAATAAATAATCCAAATTTTAAATATTAAAATTTAAATCAAGAGATTTAAATTCATTAAATAATTTAGTGTAAATTCAAACATTTTTTTTTTTTTTAAAAAAAAAAAAATAAGGCCAAGATTCGTAGGCCTATATTTAGAACAATAGCCCAACCATTTAAATAAAATTAGCCCACACAATTAAAATAAAAACCCATCAATTAAGAACAAAAAGAGCCCAGCAGAATTAAAATAAAATCGGCCCACATAGCAATAAAAATCGGCCCACTCTCTTTTTTTTTTTATAAAATTTTCGGCCCACACAAATAAAATAATAAATCCTAAAATTTAAACCCTAATTCTATAACACACATATAAATATACAAAACACACACATCAGCACACAAGCATCATCAGCCGCTCTCTCACTCTTACGCCTCTCTCTCCCTCTCGGCTTCCTGCCTGCCGCCGCCACCGGACGGTCGCGCCGTCGCCGGAGGCCGGCGGCTCTACCTCCCTCTCTCCCTCTCACTTCTCGCCCTCTTCCCTCAACTCTATCTCACTCGATCGTCTCTCTCTCACTGTTTTCCTCGCGAGCTCCGCCGTGAGCTGCTCCGGCGACCACAGGACAGCCATGGCCGCCGCCCTTCTCTCCATCTCACTCTCCATCGTTGGCCGGACAGCAGCAGCAAAGCCGCCGTTGCCGGCGCCTCCCTCTGCTCACTCATCTTCTCCCTTCCTCCCTCGGCGGAATCGATGCATGCGCCTCGCCGTGAAGGAGCTCGGCCGCCGTCCGTCGCCTCCTCCGTCGTTCGTCTGGCTGGAATCGCGGTGGAGGCCGAGCCTTTGCGTCGCCGGGAAGGTAGGCTCCAGATCTGAGCTCCCCCTCTTTTCCTCTTTTCCGGCCGACCAGGAACAGCTCGGTGCTTCCGCCGCCGCGTCGCCGCTGCCGATGCCGCCGCGTCGTCGCCACCGGAGAAGATAAGTTCTCCCTCCTATCTCTCTCTCTCCCTCCCCTGTTCTCCCTTCTCTTCTTTTTTGTTATAATCTAATCTCTCCCCCTTTCCCTTCTCTCTCGTTTTGGCAGAACAGGGACTGGACGACAGTTGCCGCCGCGCCGCCGTTGCCGGCGCCGAACAGCCGTCTGCTGCTCCCTCCTTCCCCTCTCACGATTCGAACAACACACACGCAAGCAAAACACAAGGAACTCTCCAAATTTTTCAGTCCAGATTCAAAATATAGAACAAGTTAGGGTTTTAAAAATCTGTTCTTTCAATCATTCATTTCTATTTACAAAAACTGATCTGTACTTGTAATAGATTAGAGAATATAGTAAAATGTGTGCGTGTGTATTATTCTGTTGGTGGTTCTCTGATGGTGATAAGCTGATGCAATTGAAGCAATAATAGTCTAAAAGAAATGGTAATGGATGTGTGTGTTCGATCTGTTTTCATTTGAATCATAGTTTTGTAATTTAACAAATGAATATATGGAGAAAGTAAAGTAGGAGGTAACCTTGATATGAGTAGGAAATGAGGAAAATCTTCTTTCTGAATTCACCAAAATTGGATCTGCGAATTTATTCAGCCAAGCTTAACAATGAAATTTTGGATCTGAAAACTATGAAAGAATTGGAAGAATTAATGGACGTTTATTACCTCTTTCTTGTTTTGGGAAATCTTGGAAACTGATTTGGAAAGCTGGAATCAGTGAATTATAATTCAAGCATAAGAACGTATAGCTTGGATCAGAATGTTAGGAGGAATGGGAGGAATGTTGGTTGCTGATTTTGATTAAATAAAAGCTAATTGCATGTTGAGATGTTAAAGTGTAGAAGATGGCTGGCAAAAGAAGGTGTAAAGAGTGTTTAGTGGAATGATGAGTGTGTGGAATAATGAGTGTTTAGTGAAATGATGAGTGTTTAGTGGGATAGTTGGCATATGATGAGTGTTTAGTGGGATGGTTGGCATATGATGAGTGTTTCCAACACCATCAATTTATTTAAGAGTAAGATGGATGTGGAAATGTGTAGGTGCTAGATGAATGTGATGAATAAAATCCTTATTCTGTATTTGTAATACTAATTTCGGGTTCTCATATAATGAAGCTTCGTTATAACTCTCTATAAATTACATATTTTATAACTCGTTTTATAAGTCGAAAATTAATTACGACTTCAAGTAAATAATAGAAATACTATTTCTATCGTATATAAATTAAATAACATGACTCTGCTAAGTCAGTTATAATCCGAAATAATAATTATTGACTACTCAATAATCCTTTAAATCTCAAACGAATTCAAATAATAATAAGAATTTAGCACATCAAAACACATATATAACAATTAAATCATATCAGATAAATCAAATCAGTTTTATTATTAATGGATGCCGAACCCTAATTATTAAGTCTTTAATCAGTGATTAAAAATTGGGATATGACATACTATCCCCCTTAAAATAAATTTCGTCCCGAAATTTGTACCTCAGGAAATAATTCTGGGTATTTCTCCTTCATGCTAGACTCGAGTTCCCATGTCGCCTCTTCTTGATCATGGTGCTTCCAAAGGACTTTTACTAAGGGTATCGATTTATTCCTTAGTACTTGAATCTTCCGATCTAAAATAGATTCGGGTCTCTCTTCATAGCTCATATCTGGGCTAAGGATAACGTCGTCTCTTTGGATCACGTGTTTTGGATCATAAACATATTTTCTCAACTGCGACACATGAAACACATTATGCACATTCCCAAGGCTTGGCGGCAACGCCAGCCTGTAAGCTACCGGGCCCACCCTTTCTAGGATCTCATAGGGTCCTATAAAACGGGGTCTAAGCTTACCCTTTACGCCAAATCTTGTAATCCCTTTAGAAGGAGAAATCTTCAAAAAGACTTTATCCCCACACTCAAACTGCAAGTCGGTTCGACGTTTGTCGGCATAAGACTTCTGTCTATCTTGGGCCTCTTTAATACGCTGTCGAATCTGACGGACGATCTCAATCATCTCGCCTACTGTATCTGGCCCCAAGATTCTTCTTTCGCCGACTTCATCCCAGTAAAGCGGCGATCTACATTTCTTCCCGTATAACGCCTCATAAGGTGCCATGGCGATAGTTGCTTGATAGCTGTTGTTGTAAGCAAATTCGATTAGTGGCAACACACGCTCCCAATCTTCTCCTCTATCTAGCACAACAGTCCTTAACATATCTTCTAGCGTTTGAATTGTCCTTTCGGACTGACCGTCGGTCTGCGGGTGGAAAGCTGTGCTGAAATTCAACCTTGTTCCCAATTCCTTCTGCAAGCTTATCCAGAATCTGGAGGTAAACTTAGAATCTCTGTCGGACGTGATTGTCTTCGGCACCCCATGTAAACGCACGATCTCCTTGATGTAGAGTTGGGCTAACTTATCTGATCTATACGTGATAGGGATAGGCAGAAAGTGTGCACTCTTTGTGAGTCTGTCTACAATGACCCATATTACCGTGTTACCTCGTCTTGTTTTTGGCAATCCTGTAACAAAGTCCATTGCAATATCGTCCCATTTCCATTCTGGAATCTCCAAAGGCTGTAGCTCGCCGTAAGGTCGTTGGTGTAAAGCCTTTACTTGCTGGCAAACTAGACACTTTTCGACGAATAAAGCCACGTCTCGTTTCATTCCTTCCCACCAGAAATTTTCTTTTAGATCTTGATACATCTTAGTGCTTCCCGGGTGGGCGACATAAGGAGTGTCATGGGCTTCGCTCATGATCTTGTTCTTGAGTTCATTGTCATGAGGGATGCATATTCTCTTCTCAAAGAAAATAGCATTGTCGGCTTCTTCGTGATAGTTCTTGAGATTTCCTTCTCTTATCTTAGCTCGTAATTTCTCCAATTTATCATCCTTCCTTTGAGCTTCTACCACCAATTTCCTCAAATTTGGTATAATCGCGACCACCCCCGCTATTGTAGCAGGTGGGTTTATCACCTCTAATTTCATCCTATCAAAATCTCGTATGAGCTCTTCTTCCTTTGTAAGGATGTATCCCAGTTTCAATGGGACCTTGCGGCTCAATGCGTCGGCTACTACATTGGCCTTCCCCGGGTGATAATTTATACCACAGTCATAATCTTTTACTAATTCGAGCCATCTTCGCTGTCTCATGTTGAGATCCTTTTGCTCGAAAAAGTATTTTAGACTTTTGTGATCGGTGTAAATCTCACACCTGACACCATATAGATGATGTCTCCAGATTTTTAGTGCGTGCACTACCGCCGCTAGTTCAAGATCATGGGTCGGATAATTCAATTCGTGTGGCCTAAGTTGCCGCGATGCATATGCAATCACTTTGCCTTCCTGCATCAAAACGCATCCTAGTCCGTTCTTTGATGCATCCGTGTAGACCACATACTCCTTGTCTGGTTCCGGAATTGTTAGCACTGGCGCTGTAGTTAGCTTTTCCTTGAGCAGCTGAAAACTTTCTTCACACTCGTTAGTCCATGTGTATTTAATTCCCTTTCGGAGCAATTGCGTCATCGGCCTTGCTATCTTGGAAAATCCCTCAATGAATCTTCGATAGTAGCCAGCCAATCCCAAGAAACTTCTGATCTCGTTTGGGGTAGTTGGCGACTTCCATCCTTGTACTGCTTCCACTTTGGCGGGGTCCACCTTAATACCTTCTGAAGATACAATATGTCCCAGAAATGTAACTTCTTTGAGCCAAAACTCACATTTGTTGAATTTGGCAAAAAGGCGTTCATCCCTAAGAGTTTGCAAAACAGTTCTCAGATGTTCCCTGTGTTCTTCTTCATTCTTGGAGTAAATGAGGATATCATCAATAAACACCAAGACGAATTTATCCAAATAAGGATGAAATACTCTGTTCATGAGGTCCATGAACACAGCTGGTGCATTTGTTAGTCCGAACGGTACAACTACGAACTCGTAGTGACCATATCTTGTTCGGAAAGCCGTTTTGGGTATATCTTCATGTCTAACCTTTAACTGATGATACCCAGACTTCAAATCGATTTTGGAGAAAACACTCGTGCCCTTGAGTTGGTCGAATAAATCATCAATTCTGGGCAATGGATACTTGTTCTTAAGCGTTAGCTTGTTCAGCTCTCGATAATCGATGCACAATCTCAAGGTTCCATCTTTCTTCTTGACAAACAGCACCGGCGCTCCCCATGGGGACACACTAGGCCTGATGAAGCCTAGGTCCAGTAACTCTTGTAACTGGATTTTCAACTCTTCCAATTCCTTCGGGCCCATTCTGTACGGTGCTTTTGATACCGGCGCCGCTCCTGGCTCTAGATCGATGGTGAATTCTACTTGTCTGTCAGGTGGTAATCCTGGCAAATTTTCTGGGAAAACATCTTGAAAATCCCGCACGATCTCTACATCTTCCATTGTCTTTTCGGTCTCAATTCCCCCGTTCAGGTATACGAGGAAGGCTTGGCAGTCTTTCTTGTTCATCATCTTCCTTGCCTGTAAAGCTGAAATAGTCGGCACTCTGTTCCTCCTGCATATTCCGTGGAAACTCAAAGCGTCCCTTCCTGGAAAGTTGAAACCGATTTTCCGCTCTTGGCACAATATCGTGGCATAGTTCTCCGCTAGCCAGTCCATTCCCAGGATTATATCAACGTCCTCCATCGATATAACATGCAAGTTGTTTGCTATAACCTTAAACGATCCTATGGTCAGTTCTAGGTTCGAGCAAGCATGTGTTACTACTGCTATTCCTCCTATTGGTGAAGAAATTCTCAAGTCCTGATTAGTCTTTTCAGGTTGGAGCTTTAAAGTTTTTACACATACACTTGCAATAAAAGAATGCGAGGCACCCGTGTCGAACAGAAGTATAACAGGTGTGTCAAGTAATGTGCCCATACCTGCCAAATTCCCTTGGTTGTTTCCTTGTTTATTCTTGTGCAAGGCATAGGCTCTTGCCTGTGGAATTTGCGGTGGACGTGCCGCAGGTCGATACTGCTGCTGTGGTGGTGGGTAGAGTAACTGTTGGCCTTGGATAGCCCTGAGTGGTTGTACTTGGCCCGGCTGATTCGGCCCTCTCATTCCTCCTTGTGGTTTTCCTTGGCAGTCTCTGGCAAAATGGCCCTTCTGGCCACACTTAAAGCAGGTATTGCTGCCAGCCAAGCATATGCCGTGATGTGACTTGGAGCATTTGGGACATAAAGGTGCCCTGAGCTGGCCCTGATTGTTTCCAGCTGATCCTGGATTGACTGGTCGTCCTTGCCATTGCCTTTGTGGCATCATGTTTCCTTGCCATGGCCTCTTGTTATCTTGGTTGTTGTAGTAACCCCTATTATTGTTGTTGTTGCCTTCCCATTTTCTCTTCCCACGATCGTTGTTTCCCGGAGCTTGAGTCTGGGTTGGGCGGTCTTCAGGCATTGCTGCTTCAACATCCAGGGCTCTGCTAAGTGCTTCAGAGTGGGTGAGATCACCATGACTAGCAAGCGCCATCTTGATCTCATGCCTAAGGCCTGAACGAAACTTCTCGGCCATTTTTTCATCAGTGTCGATCAGATGAGGGGCATAGCGAGACATGTCGCAGAAAGCGCGATCGTATTCCGTCACGGACATCTTGTTTTGTTTCAGATTGAAAAACTCCGTCTCTTTCTTCTTTCTGTAGCTTTTGGGAATGTATTTATCGTAGATCTCCGTCTTGAAGTCTTCCCAAGTCAGGTTTTCCAATTGTTCGAGGGTCATTGCCCTCTTCTTGGTTTCCCACCAAAAATCTGCCGACCCAGTTAGTTGGAATGCAACACAAGAGAGTCTCTCTTGATCAGTACAGTGAAGAAAGTCGAAAATCCTTTCCATTGCTCTAATCCAGATTTCGGCATCAGTCGGGTTGCCGGTCCCGTTGAATGTTGGCGGGCTCTGTTTAAGAAAAAGTTCCTCAACCCTTCGTGGAGGTTCGTTTGCGGTTCCCACATTGTTTCTTGGGGCTCTTCTGGGAGGCATTCTGTGCTTCAAAAATAAAAGATCCTTAGTATATTCCTTACCTCAATTCATAACATATTCCTCTTGATTTAATCATGAAAGCATCATAACAAAACATCTAAATCCTTATTGATCACAAGAGGGTGCTAGGACAACTATACAATTGTAAGGCTCAATTCTTGAACGATATCAAAACAAAGTGGTGCAGGAAAATTTGTTGAGAAATTCAAACGAATAACCAGATGGTAGAAAGGAGTAACTACTAGGTCGAACAAAATGATCTAGAGTAAAAACTCATCTGGCTTTTCAACCGAAAGTTGAAACACATGGGTCTTCAACCCAAAAGACGTCGACTGATATTTGGATCATGTGGACTGGCTAGGTCCAATCATCATCACCTCCCAATCACACGGAAAACATCATCCCAAACTTAAAAAGTCGTGGACAACTATTCATAATAAAACTCAAGTTTGTACTGACAACCAAAAGCTTAACTTAAAGTTCTATGTCCTATTGGACCCAAACCCCCGCGTATAACATGTACACAAATATATACATATACATAGGCAAAGCATACTGTTCTTAAAATCTATCGTGTACTAAAAGTCGATTCGGTGTTCCATCGCATGTGAACATTTGAACGTAGAGACTATGCTCAAACCCTTGATGCAGCGTTTGCCTTGAATTCGTCTTGTATCATCATCCCGTGTTTTTCCTTCAACGCGTACATGTCTTTTCATTCCTCTTTGTAGTTCAAAAGAACCATTGTTTTCTTGTGGGAGCTGAAATGCTCTAAGTTCTCTTTCATTATTCTACATCATCACTTTAAGAATCTAGATTGTAGAGATATCCTACTAATCCAGCAGTCTATGTTCTTTTAGAATAGTGATCATGCAACTTATAGCAATCTATGTTTTCTGGGGAAAGCATGTGTCAATTCTCTATCATTCTTCTCTTATCATAACATCATAACTGCAATGATATGCCATGAAAGGCAAAACATTCAACATTTCAATGAAAGGCAAAACTTTCAACATTTCATCATAGCATGCTCTTTACATAAACATTTTCATGAAACAGTTTAGAATAATAACATCTTTAAAACATTGTAACTGCAGTTACCTTTTTCCTTGATTGAGCACGATGCAATGGAGTGTTGAGCGGTGTCGTATGAACCCACGTATGTCTAGTGAATCAAACTAGACATGACTTTTTAGAAAATGGTTTCTAGGGCCAGAGCAAACGAACTGCTCTGATACCACTCTGTCACAGCCCACTATCCCAATGACGGTTAACCGGGGTTATGACTTGGGTGAACAATAAGAAATGGAAATTTAAAAGGGATTTACCAAATAACCGACATTAATAACAACAAACTAGTGGTATATATATATATATAACCACTTAGGTAATTAACAAATGAGCCAGCCATAACGACTAAACCCCAAATGAAAGTTAAACAAAATGAAGGAGTAATAAGTTCCACAATACGATAACAAATTCAGAGTGTTTGCAGCGGAAAAACGTGTGAGTTATGCATATGGAGATGCATACTCAAGGTTTCATTACATAAACATCAAAAGGAAAATCCGCTCAACACCAATCCATTCCATCGCCTGCTCAACCTGCACATTTAGAAATACATGCAGGGCTGAGTATAAAAATACTCAGTGACATAAGCCGAAAATACAACATGCATACATATATAAATTGAACTGCCATAACAGTAACACACAGGGTTTTTCATAAATGACCTGCGCTTACTAAAACATTTCGTTCATTTTCATAAAGGTGGATGCATCCCATTTTCAGTCTATATGATCCATATCTGTCCTTTCTGTCACGCGCCGGGAAGGAGGCCTCCTTACCACGGACGCCAAGACCGGTCGCAAGCGACTCGCGGTCTCCATGAGTGTACACGTTAACCCTAGCTAGCGACCTTTGTCTAGCATAGGATCCCAATTGGATTTCCTTTAAAGTTGGCGAACCAACACAGATAGGATACATATAAAAACATAAACATTTTGGCAGTCAATCATTTCATAAACATTTCATTTTCATAACATTTTCATTTTCATAAAGGGCATTAAACATATAAACATTTCATAAGAACTGAATAAATAGTCAAAACATATCATGCATATATATTCGCATATGAGGCCTACGTCACGCAGGGGATCTCTATATACGTAATAATAAAATAATGCCCACCTCAATTGTTCTTAAAGTTGGCGTGGAATCGTTTCTTCTTCTGCTTCACTTTCTGTCGCCCGGACCTTCATTGATGAAGAGTCGATAAGTTCGTGAAGAAATTGTCATAAGACAAAGTCTAATTCTACGTGCCTAGGGTATCTTTTAAAGTTTTAGGGTTCTAGCATCCATATTAATCTCGTTTCATTCAATCAATAAAATGTAACCAATTATCATGTAACTATCATATAGGTTCGAACCCATTTGTTCGAACATCAACATGTACATAATCCATAACCTCCCTCTATACCCGTCATTTAGTCAAGTACTCCATCAATTAAGAACAAGCCATATATTATCACCCTGAAAATTATAAATCATGCTTTCCAATACTTCGCACATTTTCATCACTTAAATAAATAAATCATTTAAAAACACATGCTTAGTAATTTAATATCTCAATTAAATCCCAAGCTCATTTGATAAAGTAAATCATATACTTAATCATTCTATAACACAATTCCACATAAATAGTTTCAATATATTTTTTTTTAAAACATGAAGCCATTCTAATAGGACATTTTAATTCCATTATAATGGAATTACTCATAAAATAATTTAATCCTTTTTCTTTTAAAAGAAACCATATTTATAATATTCTATACATTTCATTTTTTTTTATGTAAATAAATAAGAAATTCCATTATTCATTTATAAATAATAAAACATTTTAAAATCCATTGAGATGAAATAAAACATTTTAACCATTTAAAAAAAGAAATCCATACTCGTAAGCTTTGAAAATAATTTTATCATATAATAAATGGGGCTTAATCCCAAAATATTTGCTTTAAAGTCCATTAATAATTTAAATAATAGAATGGACTTCATTTAGAATAAATAATCCAAATTTTAAATATTAAAATTTAAATCAAGAGATTTAAATTCATTAAATAATTTAGTGTAAATTCAAACATTTTTTTTTTTTTTTAAAAAAAAAAATAAGGCCAAGATTCGTAGGCCTATATTTAGAACAATAGCCCAACCATTTAAATAAAATTAGCCCACACAATTAAAATAAAAACCCATCAATTAAGAACAAAAAGAGCCCAGCAGAATTAAAATAAAATCGGCCCACATAGCAATAAAAATCGGCCCACTCTCTTTTTTTTTTTATAAAATTTTCGGCCCACACAAATAAAATAATAAATCCTAAAATTTAAACCCTAATTCTATAACACACATATAAATATACAAAACACACACATCAGCACACAAGCATCATCAGCCGCTCTCTCACTCTTACGCCTCTCTCTCCCTCTCGGCTTCCTGCCTGCCGCCGCCACCGGACGGTCGCGCCGTCGCCGGAGGCCGGCGGCTCTACCTCCCTCTCTCCCTCTCACTTCTCGCCCTCTTCCCTCAACTCTATCTCACTCGATCGTCTCTCTCTCACTGTTTTCCTCGCGAGCTCCGCCGTGAGCTGCTCCGGCGACCACAGGACAGCCATGGCCGCCGCCCTTCTCTCCATCTCACTCTCCATCGTTGGCCGGACAGCAGCAGCAAAGCCGCCGTTGCCGGCGCCTCCCTCTGCTCACTCATCTTCTCCCTTCCTCCCTCGGCGGAATCGATGCATGCGCCTCGCCGTGAAGGAGCTCGGCCGCCGTCCGTCGCCTCCTCCGTCGTTCGTCTGGCTGGAATCGCGGTGGAGGCCGAGCCTTGCGTCGCCGGGAAGGTAGGCTCCAGATCTGAGCTCCCCCTCTTTTCCTCTTTTCCGGCCGACCAGGAACAGCTCGGTGCTTCCGCCGCCGCGTCGCCGCTGCCGATGCCGCCGCGTCGTCGCCACCGGAGAAGATAAGTTCTCCCTCCTATCTCTCTCTCTCCCTCCCCTGTTCTCCCTTCTCTTCTTTTTTGTTATAATCTAATCTCTCCCCCTTTCCCTTCTCTCTCGTTTTGGCAGAACAGGGACTGGACGACAGTTGCCGCCGCGCCGCCGTTGCCGGCGCCGAACAGCCGTCTGCTGCTCCCTCCTTCCCCTCTCACGATTCGAACAACACACACGCAAGCAAAACACAAGGAACTCTCCAAATTTTTCAGTCCAGATTCAAAATATAGAACAAGTTAGGGTTTTAAAAATCTGTTCTTTCAATCATTCATTTCTATTTACAAAAACTGATCTGTACTTGTAATAGATTAGAGAATATAGTAAAATGTGTGCGTGTGTATTATTCTGTTGGTGGTTCTCTGATGGTGATAAGCTGATGCAATTGAAGCAATAATAGTCTAAAAGAAATGGTAATGGATGTGTGTGTTCGATCTGTTTTCATTTGAATCATAGTTTTGTAATTTAACAAATGAATATATGGAGAAAGTAAAGTAGGAGGTAACCTTGATATGAGTAGGAAATGAGGAAAATCTTCTTTCTGAATTCACCAAAATTGGATCTGCGAATTTATTCAGCCAAGCTTAACAATGAAATTTTGGATCTGAAAACTATGAAAGAATTGGAAGAATTAATGGACGTTTATTACCTCTTTCTTGTTTTGGGAAATCTTGGAAACTGATTTGGAAAGCTGGAATCAGTGAATTATAATTCAAGCATAAGAACGTATAGCTTGGATCAGAATGTTAGGAGGAATGGGAGGAATGTTGGTTGCTGATTTTGATTAAATAAAAGCTAATTGCATGTTGAGATGTTAAAGTGTAGAAGATGGCTGGCAAAAGAAGGTGTAAAGAGTGTTTAGTGGAATGATGAGTGTGTGGAATAATGAGTGTTTAGTGAAATGATGAGTGTTTAGTGGGATAGTTGGCATATGATGAGTGTTTAGTGGGATGGTTGGCATATGATGAGTGTTTCCAACACCATCAATTTATTTAAGAGTAAGATGGATGTGGAAATGTGTAGGTGCTAGATGAATGTGATGAATAAAATCCTTATTCTGTATTTGTAATACTAATTTCGGGTTCTCATATAATGAAGCTTCGTTATAACTCTCTATAAATTACATATTTTATAACTCGTTTTATAAGTCGAAAATTAATTACGACTTCAAGTAAATAATAGAAATACTATTTCTATCGTATATAAATTAAATAACATGACTCTGCTAAGTCAGTTATAATCCGAAATAATAATTATTGACTACTCAATAATCCTTTAAATCTCAAACGAATTCAAATAATAATAAGAATTTAGCACATCAAAACACATATATAACAATTAAATCATATCAGATAAATCAAATCAGTTTTATTATTAATGGATGCCGAACCCTAATTATTAAGTCTTTAATCAGTGATTAAAAATTGGGATATGACATAGCATAATTCCTCAAACGGAGCAACATATTCTCCCCCTCTATCACTTCGAACCATCTTAATTCGACTACCAAGTTGATTCTCGGCTTCTGTTTTGAAGTTCTTGAAAGCTTCAATAGCCTCATCTTTACTTCTTAGAAGATAAAGATAGCAATACCTTGTGCAGTCATCAATAAAAGTGATAAAGTACTTCTTACCATCTCGAGTTTGCATAAACTTTAGATCACACACGTCGGTGTGGATTAGTTCTAAAGGTTTAGTGCTCCTTTCCACAGAATGAAATGGAGACTTCGTCATTTTTGCTTCAACACAAATTTGACATTTGTTTTGAGTGTTAAACTCGTTTATTTTTAGTAAATCCATATTTACTAATCTTTTTATCGCATTTAGATTAACATGTCCTAATCTACAATGCCATAAATCACAACACTCAACCAAGTAAGAGGAAGTAGTAGCATTTTCATTGATAGGCTTGCCGGTTACACGCTTGACCGGCTGAACATTAAGCTTGAAAAGCCCATTGGTGAGAAAACCCCTACCAAGGTACTTTCCAAACTTGGTTACAACAACTTTCTCGGACTCAAAAACTAGTCTAAAGCCCTTATTAACTAGTATGGACCCCGAGATGAGATTCTTGCGGATGTCCGGGACATGCAGCACATCCTTCAAGGTTATCTCCGTGCCGGATGAAAGCTTGAGCACCACATCACCCATTCCGGCAACTTCCGACGACGCTTGGTTACCCATGCTTAGCTTCCTCCCTTCAACAGCCTTGTAGGTAGAGAAGCGCCTCTTGTCGGAGCACACGTGCACAGTTGCGCCCGTGTCAATGAACCAAGCACCTTGGTTCTCAACAAGGTTGACCTCCTCGGTGATCACCGCCGCTAAGTCATCCTCGTTCCACTCGTCGAAGTCCTTCTCGACAACGTTGGCATCTTGCTTCGCCTTCTTCTTCTTGGGCTTGCGACAGTCTTTCGCCAAGTGGCCCGGTTTGCCACAGTTGTAGCAATCACCTTCGAACTTGCGGGCAGGAACTTTGGCTTTGCCCTTGCCTTTGTCCTTGGGATTAGGGCGCCCACGTTTGTTGGAGTTGGATGGGCCACCACGCTCCAACAAGTTAGCTTTGGCCTCAACTTGACCCTTCCCCTTGCCATCGATCCTTCTTTCCTCGCATTCGATGCGAAGCCTCACGATCAAGTCCTCAAACGTCATCCCCTTTCGTTTGTGTTTGAGGTAGGTCTTGAAGTCCTTCCAACTTGGGGGCAATTTGTCAATCACCGCCACCACGGTGAATGAGTCGGAGACCACATGTCCCTCGGCGAGTACGTCGTGCAAGATGAGTTGGAATTCTTGCACTTGGTCGATGACGGGCCTCGAGTCCACCATCTTGTACTCCATGTACCTGGTTACACAAGTATTCTTAGTGCTAGCATCATTTAGCTTATACTTTTTGTCTAGTGCCTCCCACAACACTTTGGAGGTCTTTACATCAACATAAACTTTGTACAAACTATCCCCTAGACCACCTAGAAGGAAATTTTTACAAAGAAAATCGCCATTATGCCACGCATCATAGGCTGCACGAACAGTGAAGCTCGTCTCGTTCTCCGCCGGTGTGGGCGGCTCGTTGTCCGTCAAGTATCCCGCATACCCCAACGTCGTGAGGTAGAAGAACATCTTTTGACGCCAACTCTTGTAGTCGGAGCCACAAAACTTTGGTGGCTTGTCGGCGGTTGCGTTCGCCCTTGGGGGTTGGGTTGGAACCGACCCCACCACATGGCCATAGCCCATCATGTTGGTCCCGAAGGCCCCAACGTTCTGTCCAAACATGGACCCCACGGAACCACTCGAAGTGGAACCAAATGTTGACCCAAACGGAGTTTGGCCAACCGTTCCTAGCACGGAACTATCTCCTCCAAGTGTGGTTTGGTTAGCACCAAACATGAAAGGAAGTGGTGTTGAACCACCAAAAGGACCACCACTAAAAGTGGAGGCAGCAGCGGCAGATGGTGGCGGGTGCCACGGTTGATGCGGCCGCGGCGGAGGCGGCGGCAGCAGCGGCGGCAGAGGCAGCGGCAGCGGCATTGGCAGCGGCAACGGCGTTGGCAGCCTCGGTGGAGTTCGCAGGACCGGTCGACATCTCCAGCAAAGGTGTTTAAGTTACGAAAGTTTTAAGTTCAGTTTACAAGTTCAAACTCCCACGTTGCAAGCTATCTCGTCTTGCGATTGTTGGATTATAAGCTTGCGGGCGTATTACAATGAAACAGAAATGTAGGAGTTTAGATTACAAGGAAAAACTGAATTGAAATTACAGTAAAACTGAAACCAGTGAAAAAGCCGAGTCGAGGAGAGTCCTCTGTCCGCAAGACGAGATACGCCCCGGTAGTGCTCTCGGTTTGGCGTGTCGTCCCCAAAGATGAAACGGCTTCGTCTCGTAGGTAGCAGCACCACAGACCAACGAGCTCCGGCGAACTGGAACGAGGCGAGAACAGAACTTTACGATGCAGAGTGCAGCAGAGTAAGAGTATAATGCTTGTTTTTGGGTGGTGAATGATGCATGGAGGCTGTCCTATATATAGGCACAGTCCACATCAATGGGGGAGCCTGCGGAGTTAATACCAATGATGGTATTCAAATGGTGTCGGGAGTTACAGGCAGTAACAGCCCTGCTGTTTGAATCTGCCATGACTCCTCCGACAGCAGTTACAGATGTAACAGCTCTGCCATGACTCCTCCGACAGCAGTAGTTACGTGGGAAGCTTCCTGGGAGACCAAGGGTCCTCCCGGGCCAAGCCCTAGTGGGCTTCGTGTGCATGCGCTGGCCCAACCGAGTTGGGCCTCGTCCTATTCGAACCAAGTTTTCATTGGTCCAAAAAGATAATAGTCGATGTGGGCCTAGGGTAGGCCCAAAGGCCAGCCCAAAGACCACCCAAAAAACAAGCATTATACTCTTACTCTGCTGCACTCTGCATCGTAAAGTTCTGTTCTCGCCTCGTTCCAGTTCGCCGGAGCTCGTTGGTCTGTGGTGCTGCTACCTACGAGACGAAGCCGTTTCATCTTTGGGGACGACACGCCAAACCGAGAGCACTACCGGGGCGTATCTCGTCTTGCGGACAGAGGACTCTCCTCGACTCGGCTTTTTCACTGGTTTCAGTTTTACTGTAATTTCAATTCAGTTTTTCCTTGTAATCTAAACTCCTACATTTCTGTTTCATTGTAATACGCCCGCAAGCTTATAATCCAACAATTTATTCACTACTACATTTAATGGATCCAATTCTTTCTTCCCCTCTACATAACTGATACAAAAGAAGATTAGATGCTGGAACAGTCACCTTTAGAAATCATTCAGCTGCCATGTGAAATCGTTCTTATCCCTTTTGTCAACTGAAGAAAATCCATTATGTGGTTCTTGTTGAGCAACATGAAGCTCTGTTAATAGCTTGGACTGGTTCATAGGTGCAGGAGTTAAAGGCTTCATTCTTTAACTATTCTAGGAGATGCTTTTCAAATTTCAAAGAAACTTCATAAATCAGGCTAAATACTACCAAGAATGCATCGGGATGAATAAACCATATATATGCCTCTTGTAATATATATGCCAGTGCTAAGAAATTAGAAAACTCCAAACAATAGGAGGTCTCTTAGGAGCTCGAAGGGGTTAAGCAAATTAGATAATAATGAAGCATTTGTTATATTTGTGAATGATGTTTCCCAAATATATATTGATAAACTATACATCAAGAATAGGGTGGGTATAAAAACCCCTTATACACCTGGAAGCATGGAGTGAAATGCACTCAAAGAAATCAACGTGCCCATGTCTCATATAAAGAAATAACAGTTTGTAGTTTGAGGGCTTACCTACCTGACTGGAGAGCGACATATAGAGCCCTAGACGGTTGACGGCGAGAGGGCGAGACAGCAGATGGGAACGGAAGCAATTCGTTAGCCGGCCAGAGGTGCGAACGGCGTCGACGTGAGCAGGTGCGCGCTGATTGATCAATATGTAGTTTCGCCAGAATTAGATTATAAACCAAAATCACAAACTTGGCGCTGATTGATCAATATGTAGTTTCGCCAGAATTAGATTATAAACCAAAATCACAAACTTGAAGCTTGGTTGGCGGCGAGAGGGCGAGATAGCGGATGGGAACGGCAGCGATTCATTGGCGGCCGGCCGGAGGTGCGAACGGCGTCGACGTGAGCAGGTGCGCGCATTATTAGAATTCTAAACTAAAGCTAATCTATTTGATGTATCCGGTAACTAATGCAATAAGCTATTAAAGCTTTAGAGAGAGAGAGAGAATTCTAATGCAATTAGAATTCTAAACTAATGCTAATCTATTTGATGTATCCGATAAGTAATGCAATAAGCTATTAAATTTATTTTATAAATATTATAATATAAAATATATGATAGGGGTAAAATAGGCAATCCACAAGTTGTCCCATAAAATGCTTAGGCTCTTTTTCTATTAGTATAGATTTCAGCTTAGATTATGAGAAGGATTACATTTGGTATTTATAAGGATTACATTTGGTATTTATAGGTTGACGATCAAGGCAAATGGTACATTGGTCTTTTCTAGAAGAATATCTTCCTAACTAACTTGCAGCTATACACTGGCGGCATGAACATTCTGTTTGCGCTGACTTCCTTCTTCGCTTGTCTGTGTTGACTTCGCCTTCGCTCGTAGAAGTCTGTGCAAGCGGATTGTCAACCTTGTTCATTCTTACCCTTTAATCTGTGCTGCCACATCTCTTCGTCTGCGCCGCCTGCTCTTGGTTATTGGTCCGGGGCCTTGGCGAAGGCATCTGCATTGTTAGTACCAGTAGTTAAAGATTAATCGCTATGAACTTGTGTTTTCTTAGAAGTCTCTGCGCTGATGAGATCCTTACTCCTCATCAAATATATTGCTTGCTTATGAATTCTATTGAACATAAACACTTGTGTGATGAATGAAGTTGAAGAACCTTGAGAGTAGTATAGCATATACCTTATTCTTCTGATGCAATTGGTTCTATTGAAGCTTGGGAAAAAATAAATAACTTTGCACCTTAGGAATTTGATGAGTGAAATTGTTGATTTAAGCTTAATCGTTTGCGTGATTATAAAGAGGAATTCCGCAGACAACGGAATTCATGATGAAGAAAATTTTCGTAGAGAGGTTGATGGCTTTACTGTGGAAAGTTGCAGCCTTTGAAAAAAAATGCAGATTACTTGGGATAATGTTGTAGAGAGTTGGAGAAGTGATTGAAACGAAAATGTCAGCCGCTTTTGAAAAACATAAGATTTATACATAAGAAAATCTGCTTCCTTTGAAAAGAAGAGTTGCTACAATAATGATGGGTTGGAGGGGGTGTTGAAATAGTGTAGTAATATGACTATTTATCGTGATCTAATTTACCAGAGTTCGTACTCGTTTCTGTAATAATTCTCCAATTCTCGCTAAATAAATAGTCATCGTATAATTTAAATCCCCATACTTGGGATTTAATTCGCGAAAGTCGGAATCAATTCACGACTTAATACTAACACATATAGTATGAAATAATAAAATTATTATCCACACAAGCTCAAGTTATAATTCTAGCAATTCGATTTAGATAACACGATTTATGAAATAGGTTATAAATCTAAAATTTCTACTCCCTCCGTCCGCCAAAAGTATTCCACAATTACTATATTTGGCGTCCGCAAAAAGTATTCCACTTTCCTTTTTAAGTCATGGTCCCACCATTCACCTTTATATTTTATCCTTACAAACACTTTTTATTTACAAAAAACTCACCACAAATTCAATCTCAACCACACATCTCATAAAGTGGTGGGACCCTTTCTCCACTACATCAACATCATCTCCAATTTTATTAAACTCCGTGCCCAGCCAAAGTGGAATACTTTTGGCGGACGGGGGGAGTAAAATTATTGATTGAATCAATAAACTGGTAAAATAAAGTCTCAAACGTGTAGCTAAACCAATAAATTTATTGGTTTGATTCAGAGCTGAATATTAAATCGCAAATTCTATATCTCTTATACAGATTTTTGTTGAAATAATATTACTTCAATAGAATAGTCACAATTAATAAATAAGTAAAAGAATTTTATAACTAATGCACATATTTAATCTAATATGTATTTAAAAGGCGGGGCATCACATGTGCATACGTTCTCTCTTATGTGATTTGTGTGTTGGTCCACTTTGTAGTGTTGTAACAGCCATTGAAGACCCCTCTGTTTTTCTTCTTTTGAAAAATTTGGTCTCCAGCGATTAGGCATTTTGTAGGCTGAACTTTGTATAATGAATTTGTAAAGTGAAACTCCTTATATTCTGAAGTGTTGGGCTACTCGAATTTGGTGGAAATTAAATTTCCCACCAAATATTTTTGGCAGATTCGCTGTAAACAATTCCTAATTACCGTCCAATTTTTGGGTTAATAGAGTGAAAAGTTGTTTTAATCCAGATGTAATGATTGCATTTTTTAAATTCATTCAACTTTTTAATTTTTGAATTCTTACTTTTCTCGACAGATGTGCTTACTTAATTAATCATTAAGCATTTGTAATTAAGAATACCCTCACAAATTTTATGGTGGGACCATTAATTTAGTCACTAAGTCAACACTTTATTAAATTCCGTGCCCAATCAAAGTGTCATAATATATATATATAGGGGTTTATTATAATGAAAATCGTAATATGAAATGAGAACTGAGAATACCGTATTGCAATGCACTGGCGTGTAAAGTTCCTGCATTCGAGGTCATATCTTTAGATGATTCTACAACATCTGAAGAACAAAGAGTTTGGACGCATTCAAATTTGACGAAGAGGAAAAAGATGGCGCTCTCAACTCTCTCCGGTTTCCCTCCCTCTCGGTATGCCTCCACCGCCGTCCAGTAGGGTTCTCACTGGAGTAACTTTTCGCCGGCCGGCTCTTGGCTTTCTCCAGCCGGCGTTCTCTCCTCTCCCATGGCTTCGCTCAGACTCCCGCAAATTTCTAATAACTTCGCTCGATGCCCTAGCCCTAGTGTTGCGGCAGACACGTCTCTCATTAATCCGCAACCTACTTCTCACGACCTCTCCTTGTCTGCGGTTAAAGACCTTTTCCCGGAAGCCTTGATTTTGGGGCAGGAACAACAGATTGCTGCTGTTTCGGATTTGGATAGCGGCGCCGCCGCTGATTCGTCCGAGGTTACCCTTGCCTCGGATCATCTTTTTCCAGAAATTAGGGTTCCACAAATCTCGGAAGCAAAGACTAGGGTTCGGGCACAACAGCCGCCTCTTGCTTCTAACCCTACTTTGCGTTCTTCTTTCGCCAGCGCGGTTAAAAACCAATCGGAACGGCCCTCTGATTTACCTGCACATGATTTTGATGTCCTTAAGCCGACAATTGTCGACGATAAACCGATGCTCGTTGTCTCACCAGCATTCCACCAAAGACAGGCTAAATCTTTCATTCATGCTCTTCACGCTCGTCTTTACCTTCGTAAGGGTGACACCCCTAGATTCGCGCACGATCTGCACAAAGAGCTCTCCGGCTTGTGGAACACGACTCACCCATGGCAAGTTATACCACTGGGAAAAGGGTTGTTCTTCCTAAAGTTCACGTCAGCGGCGGATTTCAATGCTGCGAAAGCCTCTCCATCTTTGCGGCTTCGGTAAGGCATATTATGCACCCAGGCTTGGGTGCCTTTTTTTAATCCATACAAAGCTTCTTCTTCCACTGCTCAGGTTTGGATTCGAATTTTCCATTTGCCTCATGAATTATGGCACCCTGAAGTTATCTCCGGGATTGCTCGACATGTTGGAGATCCGATTAACGTTGACGGACAATCTGCTGATGCGTTTGTGGGGCATTTCGCTAGAGCTTTGGTCGAAATTGATGTTTCTAATCCGGTGCCTGACTCTCTCGATGTTACTTGCAGAGATAAATGTTTTACTGTCGAATTTGGGTACGAGAATCTACCCTATTTTTGCACATTTTGTAAAGTTATTGGTCATGCTTCTACTGTTTGTCAGAAGGTGAAATCCGTTGCTGTGGATAAGCCAACTTCTATGACAACAGCGGTGGATGAGTTCGCTGTTGTGCAAGGCCCGGGAAAACCAAACTGGCGCCCGATACCAAAGATTCTCAATCAGGAGAATTCTTTTGGTTCCCTCGCCGAGGATGACACAGCGGACTCCATTCCCCATGACAAAGAACCCTCTCTTTGGGATGATGACATGGACCACCTGGAGCACACTACTAATGGGAATGAGCTAGTCTCTGTTCAAACTTCTAGCGGGCAGCTCACTTCTAGCGGGCAGCTCACTAAGGAGGTTGATATTCTCTCACAAAGGCCCTCTACGGCGGTTACTACTGTTCCCGAGAGCAATCTAGATCTGGCTTTGGTTGTGACGCCAGAAAAGACGACGATGGAGGATCCCCCTATTTCTCGAGGCCGAGGGCGACCAAAGGGGGCTACTAAGAAGGGAAAGGTTCCTGACTCCTCTATCAAGCATCGACTTCGGCGTATTATCAAGAATGGTATGTCTTCGGATTTCCAAAAAGCAGCAGGCTGTGCTGCTGGTGCAGTTTTACAGAGGGCCGTTCTTGATGCTCCGTCACCGGTGGAGTTCTTGAATAAAGTGCAGCATGCTCAGTCTAGAGGGGCGATTCTGCAAAACTTTGTGATACACTCCTTTTCAGACGCAGCCCGAGCTATGTCGGCAGTGGTCTCTACAAAAAAGAAAAAATGGGGAGATATGTTGGACGACGAAGATGTTGAAGACGAGGACGCCTTTTTTAATTTCTCTTCCTAGTTTTCGTTTCCTTTTTTCGCCTTACCGTGGTCCTTTTACGGATGCTTTTTCGCGGTTTTTGCTTTGCTTGTAGACGGATCCTTTGTGATCCGGCCTTTTGTTAGCGTCTGTGCTCTCAGGGGTTTGTTGGTCCTTTTTCTCTCTTTTTAATTAACTTTCTATTTCAGTAGTAAAGTTCCTGCATTCGTTGTACAATTAACTGCATTTGGAAAAAATAAAAAATTCACTCTTTCTAGGATTCAAACTCAGATGGTGCATTCATCCATCATTGATCTTCATGATTCAAGGATTGGGGATGATTTATTATTATTATTATTATTATTATTATTATTATTATTATTATTATTATTATTATTATTATTATTATTGAAGTAAGAAGTTTGTTTTTATATAAATTAACAATATTAAATAAAAAAATTTAAAGGCTGCGCCTCAGAGTTCTCATTAGAACATCTCCCTATATATGTGTGTGTGTGTTTTTTTTTTTTTTTTTTTTGCAGATTTGCTGAAATAGAAATTTTATTAAAAAGAAAAAGAAAAAAAAAGAGAGACCAGATACAAAGGAAGCAAGCAAAAGCACCCGCAAGAAACCCCGGGTAACCAAAAAACAAACCAAGACTAAGAGAACATTTTAAGAGGGTCGTCCTCGTCTAAATCGTCCTCTTCATCGTCCAACATATCGCCCCATTTTTTCTTCATTTTTGAAGAGGCCACAACCGACATAGCATGGGCTGCATCGGTAGAGTTAGAGGAGTTGATCACAAAGTTTTGCAGTATATGTCCTCGAGACTGAGCATACTTCACTTTATTCAGGAACTCCACAGGCGAAGAAGTGTCAAGACCTGGGCCATGCATATCGTCACGGCGTGCTGAGTTTTGGAAATCCGAAGACATGCCATTGATTATGATACGACGGAGCCTGTGCTTGATAGAAGAATCAGAAACTCTCCCCTTCTTGGTGATAGCCCCTTTCGGACGCCCTCGTGTACGAGAAATGGGTCCTGTCGTCCCAGTTAAAGTTAGCACAGCGTTGTTGTCAGTCACAACAGCAAGCGGCTGAACAATCAGAGGTGCAGAACTCCTCTCGTATTCCTGCTCAACTACCTCAATTTGGCTCTTTTCGTCTTTTAACCAATGGTGTTCCATATCCTTTCTACCCTGACTGTCCTGAGGGATGCAAGCATCTGAAGCTCGGTCTCCATCAGAAGGCGGCTTGTCCATGTTATCATTACCAACAAGTCTCTGTTCATCTTGCAACTCTAGAGAAACCAACACAGCAAAGGGATTGGATGAGGTAGGAGAGTCTGAAGAAGAGTTCAGTTTTTGTCCAAACTCAGGAATTTCCTTTCCAGCCCATGCTGGAGTTTCCTGATTTCCGGTGTAGGGACGAGGATGAACCCTGTGGTCATCTACCTTGGACTGACGACGTTCCTCGGTCGTGGTCGTTTTATTTCTTCTGCATTCGTTAGAATTATGTCCCACAACATTGCAGACGGAGCAGTAATAAGGCAAATTCTCATATCCAAACTTGACAGTAAAATCAATATCGCCACACTTAATATCTAAAGCTTCAGGAATATCAGCCGAAACATCTAACTCAACAAGAATTCTAGCAAAGTGACCCACATGAGCCTGTGCAGACTGACCATCAATCAAGATAGGCGTACCCACTTCTCGTGCGACCCCGGAAAGAACCTCTGGGTGCCAATATTCATGTGGCAAGTTAAAGATTCTAATCCATACCTGAACCAGGGTAGAATTCGCTTTGTAGGGATCAAAATTCGGCACCCAAGCCTGGAGATGGAGTATACCTGAGCGTAAACGCCAAGTCGTTTTAGCGAAAGCCGCTGCCCTATCCTCGTCGGTAGTGAAATTAAAAGTGAAGTAACCTTTTCCGAGCGGATGAATCGACCAACCAGCAGCCGGTTTCCAAAGCTGCTGAAGTTCCTCCCAAAGATCCGCTGCAAACCGAGGTGACTCACCTTTGCGGAGGATCAGCCGGCCGTGAATCGCATGGGCGAAACGTTGGACTTGTCTTTGGTGGAAAGAAGGCTCTAAAACAAGGCAACGTTTGAGATCCACCAACTCTGGTCGGAGGATTGTATAGTCATGAGCGGGGACGTCCCTAGGCTTGGAAACTTGCTCTGTCGGACTGCCCTCCCTAGCTTTCAGTTTATCTGCAAAAGAGGCTTTCGGCGGCACCTTCGGAGCAGACAGCGGACTGACCACTTTCGGATGGGCAGTCCCGATCGAGCGAGGCGGGATCAGGCCGTTAGGACCATCGGCCTGAGAAGAGACGCCGACAGTATGGGAAGTCATCACCGCAGCGATTTCCGGGAACGAAACATCAGCAGTAACTCTAGCAGCCTCCGCCGAACGATCTGTGACAGTGATGCTCGGAGGAGATTGTTTGTTGAAGATCCGCTCCGCAGGCAACGCACCAGCAGGCGGAGCAGCAACACCCGAACTTCGATCCAGAGAAGCGGTCTCGGAGTGCTCTCCTACAACCACGGAGTAACGAGGAGTATTTTGGAGAAAATTGTTAGAGACGACCGGCAGATTGAGCGCCCCTCTGTCGCCCTGTGAACTAAGTCCACCGGAAACCAAAGACAACGGCGGGAACCAACCAACGCTCGAGGGGCCATTGCCGCCGTTTGACGCCATCGGACGGACGGATCAGCAGCTGGAACCGGTGAGGGACGCGCTCCACGCGATCCGCCGCTGCTTGAGTAGCAAGCACCAGCGGTCGGCCGTCGCCGGCTTCACCTGCTGGAGCTCCGTCAGCCGCGACCTCTGCCGCCCCTGAAACCCCCTGCCGCCACTCCTGCTGCCTCAGCAGCTCGCTGGTGGTGCCGCGGACCGATGCAGAGAAGCGGTTGCAGCTGCGACTTCGGACGGACTGGAGGCTCGTGAGGTGGGGCGAGCCGCTTGCGGCCTGCGTGTTCGATTTCCAGAACAGCAGCGAGCACGGCGGACGGGCTGCAGATCCCCTTTTCACGGTCAACGGGCTGGAATCGTGCAGATTCCCTTCGTAACGTGCTGGATAAACGGAGGATGAGGAGGAGTCCGGTGTCGGGCTGGCGAGGCTCAGATCCGCGTCGGCGTGATGAATTGAATCTCAGGCTCCATTTTTGCCTTCAACTGTACACTCGTTTAGAGTGTCGTCTTCGAGAGAGAGAAAAGCTCAGAGAGAGAGAGCTAAGGGCATTGCAGATTTGCATACACATAGATCAATAAATTCATATGTGTGTGTGTGTTGATATACTATATCTATTTATAATATTTTAGATTTAATAAATATATATGTAGCTAGATTCATTTCAAATTTTGTATTTTGATAAATACAGACTGCCAACAATTATCCTCAAATAAATAAGCAATGATACATTTAATTATTTTTTATGCATTAAATGGAGAAATTAATTCAAGCAAATTAGGTCAACAAGAAATTAAATTTCCAAGCGAAATAATAAATCTTTTTGCCCAAAAACTATAGGAATTGCAAATATAACTTAGGCGGAAAAAAAATTTACTAAGAATTTGGTAGCAATTGTAATTTTATTTTGCAATGACTAAAAGTCCCTTTTTCCCCTTTGTTGTATTGTGTTTGAATCATTTTTTCATTCTCACTCGACAACTATTATCTCATTCTAACTGCAAAAAAACATCAATTTTGCGATCGATGCTTCTGCTATGGGAAAGATGCATTAGTAATTTCATTTTCCTTACGTCAATGCTTATTAATTAATGAGTAGAATGTTGATTTGATGATGATTATAATGATAAATATTTCAACCGGTCATTTTCCAAAATTAGCAATATATTCTAATTTCCGAAATTGTCCTTCGGTCATTTTCTTTTTTGTATAATTGTCCAGTGATAATGAAGTGTAGTATGTTTTAGTACATCATCGTCAACTCAAAGCTTGTCACATCAGATTGGTAATTAAATAGACTTTAATGTGAATATTGTTTTATAATACTCCAGCCGTCTGCCTGCGAAAATCTATACTATATTAAAAGAGCAGTTTTCAATTTGAAATTGATTTCAAATCAATTTGAAATTGATTTGAATGGCGATTTTGTGATTCCTTCAAAAAATAATGTCATATTATATATACACAAAAAATGAATTAAACTAACTTAAATTAAATTACAACTTACAAATCTCACGTCTAAAAAAATGGAGCATGCACTAAAAACTGCATTTTTTTACGTGCAATGCATTACTAATTTATTTCACACTAATTCAACAAAATATATTAATTACTTAGAAAACACTATTCAAATATATTTATTCAATTTGATTTTCTTTTAAATTCATCAACTTTAATTTATAAAAAAATATTCAATATGGATGTTAAAATTTAATGTAAAAAATTATAAAAAATAAATTTAAAACCAATAAGTGTCACAGCCCGCCTTAACTAAGGATAGTTAAGCCGAGTGATTTACGACTAGGGATGGGGTTAAAGAATAAGGGAAAGAAAGGGGCGTCATTTGAAACCGTAAATCTTACTCAACCTAAGAAAAATCGTCGTATTTACTCATTAATACTCTTTTGAACAGTCTATGAAAGACAACATAAAACTTAATTAATATCATTAATCAAGTTATACATCATATGAAACCATTCTCTTAAGACTCAAAGTATGACATAACATACTATAACATCAACAACATCTTGCAGCGGAAAGTAGCTAGACATATGTATGAAGACATATTCTAGACAGGTTAACTATTTATTAACAACCCTGGAGACTCCGCTCATTGCAGCACCATCATCACATCAGCTCAACCTGCACATTTAGAAAACATATGCAGGGCTGAGTACAAAAGCACTCAGTGGGCACGTATGCCTAGGTATAAAAATACATGCTTCAAAACTGTAAATTGTGATGCCATCATAAACAGTACAGCAAGGGAGTTTTTCGCTAAAAAGGCCCAAGCTTACTAAATTCATTTGTGATTCTTAAAGTTCGTCTGATCAGACTAAGTTCTTTTGTAATCTATCATATCTGAAACTGTGTGCCGGAGAGGTGGCCACCTCTCACGGTCACTTGATCGGCCAACCCGCTAGATGACTCACGGTCACTGGTGTACACTAGTCCTGGCAGGATAGCTATCAACTGCTCAGGACCCGAATTCGATTGCATCATTGGCAAAGCCAAAGCAGATAGATATCATACTAAAATTTAAACATTTTATGGCAAAACAATACTTGAAATAACTTTAACTCAAAGATTTTATCATGAAATAACTTGCTTGAATGTAACATTTAAACTCAATTGATATATATGAAACTGAAATTAACAGTTAGATCATCTCATGCATTCATTCGTATAAGAGGCCCACGATACGTAGGGGATCTCTATATACGTATAGTAAAAGTAATGCTCACCTCGTTGTGTCTCTGTATCAATGAGTAACGTCACTCTCTCCCTCAAGTCGTTACTTCCCAAAAGGACCTTCATCGTTATGAAGAATTGGTGAGAAGTTATAAAAGAAACCTCGATTAATAATCTAATCTCTTTTATGAAACATTAGTATCTCTAATGTTCATCTCTCTTGATTGTTAATCAATATAACAATTATTATCTCTCGTCATTACTCATTAATTATAACATCCTTATGTTATAATTAGCAGCGCTTCAATTAAAAGAAATATTTAACACATCGAAAAGTCCACTTTCTTAGCAGATCTATTCGCTCTCATCTCGTCTAATTAACCGATTAGAAAGTTAAACTTTCCATTAGGCATGTATTTGAGTCACGGGTCAACAAGAATTGACTATGCTCAAATTCTAATTTCACTAAAAATTTCGGCATGACCTATTCATATATAATGTCAGCCACGAGATTTCAACGCGTGAATCTCACTACGTGAACTCGTCTCTCGACTCAAAACTTAACATCTTGACATCTTTTCAACGCAAACCAAACAATTCAAAATCATCAAAACTCTTTATCAGTAAACTATCATTTATACTCGACACCAATTGTTCGAGTGTCAGATACCAACATTTATGTGCGTTAATCATAACTCTCACAACTCAAACCATTTAGTCATATCGTATCATCCATCAAAACAAATATAATCAAGTTGTTTTCTAGAAAGTTTTGCTGTTTTTGTGTCATCTTTAAAAATTCATAACAACCAACTCAATCATCATAAACTATCATACCAATTGATCTCAAAAACTTCATGAAGTGTAGTTCACTCTAAAAATGGTAGTTAACCAAAAAGGTTAAAGGTTTTTGGAGATATTGCTCTTTTAGTGCAGGCTGTCAAAGATTGACAGTTTCTGCCAATTTTGTTTAGGCCATTAGAAACCAAGGCAAACCTTAATAAAATTCCATCAAATTTAATCATCCAAAACTAAAGGTATCCTTGAAGATTTGGTTAAATTTTCACAAGAGAAAACGTTCATATGATCTGCCAAATAAACAATGAAACTCATACACTTTTACTGTTGGACAAATATGACAGCAGAACAGGGCATTTTTGAAATAATAAACTGCTCTGTTTCAGAGGTCATAAAAATCGAAATCTTATGTTTTTAGAAAAGTATTGAAGTCTAGTTTCGTTTAAAAAAAAACGGTGATGCAAAATCCTTCATGGATTAATAGATATAAACGTTTTTGTGAAGTCTACCAATAGTTGACAGATTCTGTCAAGGATTTTTCAAAATATCTTTAAAATAGCAAACATCATCCAAAAGACATGAAATTTTGCAGAAACGATATACACATATCATAGATAAACATACTAAAATTTCAGAGCCATCAAGCAATGAAAACTCATCGAAACATAAGCTTGAAACTGCTGTAAAATTTTGACAGAATTCCAGTTTTAATTTCGTTCAACAATTATCATCCATAAATTGTAAATCAATTAGCATGCTCATGTGATATCGTAGAACACATATACGCAATAATATTCATTATGCAACGTCTCAAACTTCACGAATTTAAATAATCATACTCTAAAAATTTATACAATTTTCGTGCTTGGAAAAATATGAATTTAATATATATCGATTCTAGCATACCCCTAAGCACAAATATCAAGTCAAAACGATCAAACAAAAATCGAAAGACAAGCTAATATGTGAAAAACGGGGCTGCCCTCATGGGTTTCATAGCTACGGTTCGTTCCGTTCTTACTCCCTTCATTAAACATGCTCAACATCTACCCAAGAACAACATACTAAAATTTCACGACGATCCGACGTCGTTTCAAAATAAAGTCGAGAATCGACGTTTTTCGACGTCGACGAAAATCGAAAAGAAAACCATCAAAACGTAGGTAGAGATCTTACCTACTTAGATACGTGATCGAAAAGATGATCGGCGCTCGTCTCGGTGCTCAAATCGGAAGTCAAAAGCTCTAAGCTAATGTTTTCGTATATTTTCATATATCGATTCGTAAGACCAAGCTCCCTTATTTATAAGCGAAGAAGACAATTCTAAATTGTCTTGTCTTCCTTAGTCAACAATTATGACTAAGGAATTCACACTTGAGTCAACAATTACGACTAAGGAATTCACACTTGAACTGTCTTACTTAGTATTAGAATATATCAAATATATCCTAATCTAGTCCATAATATCTTTCAGTTTTGGTGGGGTAGCCTTAGATATTTAAGATATTAACCCGTTAGTCGTTAAATATCCCGTTTCGTCTCGTTTTAACGACTAATTACCCACATTCTTCGTTACTCACCCTCTTAACTCCTACTCACTTTCATTACACTCGTAATTCTATATAAATATAGAAAACGCAAGCTCGTTCTCGAAATTCTGATAAACGAGCTCGGTTCGTTTATCGAGAAATCCCGATTTACTATTCACTCATCGTCCAAAAATAAAAACTTTCATTATTGGACTCGTATCGAAAAATTAAGAATATTTCTCGACGACATGCACGTAAGATTTTGAAAGTCGACAAAAAGACGAAATAGCAGTATTTTACTATTCATCGTCAAAAAGTCAAAAATTTCAAAAACGTCTTAACGGACTCAGATCTCACTTCCGAGTTCACCGTTCTCATTCAAATAATTATCTCGAATTATTCAAATACTCAAACTCAATTACGGATATAAAATCACACATCATCCTCACATCATCAAAAGAACATCTCAACATCTTTAAAATATAACAACAAAACTTCATATAACTCCTCATCTCTATACAAAGTAATCAAACAAGGGATCTTATACCCTACTTACTCAAACTTAAGCAATTAAACACGTCATCAAAAGCCCGGGTATTACATACCTTCCCCCTTAAAATAAATTTCGTCCCGAAATTTGTACCTCTTGTAAATGTATCGGGTACTTCTCTCACATCTTATCCTCAAGCTCTCTTTCCACTTCTTTCTTAACTATCATATCTCCATTGGACCTTATCCAATGCAATCGACTTATTACTCAATTGCCGAATTTTATGATCTAACATCATCTGAGGTCTCTCTTCATAACTCAATTGCCGAAAATATATATCCTCTCAATTGTGACACGTGAAACACGTTATGCACATTTCCAAAGCTAGGTGACAAAACCAACCTATACGCTATTGGACCTATCTTTTGCAATATCTCGTAAGGACTTATAACTCTGGGTCTAAGCTGTCCTTTAACTCCAAATCTATTCATCCCCTTTGAGGGTGAAACCTTCAAGAAAACTTTGTCTCCTATCTCGAAACTTTGTCTCACGTCTTATATGCAAACTCAATTAGTGGCAACACATTCTCCCGATTTACTCCTCTATCAAGGATAGTAGTTCTTATCATATCTTCTATCGTCTGCTATGCTAAAATTCATCCTTGTACCCAACTCTTTCTGTAACTCATCCAAAAACGTGATGTAATTTTTTTTTTTTTTTTTTTGAGGTGATCTACACTGGTACTCAATGCAATCTTATAATGTCACGAACATACAATTGTGCTAACTTATCTGGTCCATACGCGATTAGGATCGGTATGAAATGTGCATATTTTGTTAGTCGATCTACAATCACCCAAATTGCTGTATTTCCTCTTTGACTTTTCGGTAAAGCTATCACAAAATCCATCGCTATGTGATCCCATTTCCACTCGGGAATCTCCAACGGTTTTAACTTCCCATAGGGTCGTTGGTGTAATGCTTTCACTTGCTGACAAGCTAAGCATCGCTCTACAAACGAAGCTATGTCTCATTTCATTCCGTCCCACAAAAATCTATTTTTCACAACGTGATACATCTTTGTGCCTCCTGGGTGGGCGGTGTAAGGCGTGTCATGAGTCCCACTCATGATCGTATTCTTAAGTTCATCATCGCGGGGAATGCATATTCTCCCCTCAAATAAAATAGCATTGTCTGATGCTTTTTGGTAACTCTTGAGATCTCATGCTCTTATCCTTTCTCGTAACTTGTTCATTGTCTCATCTTTCCTTGTGCTTCAATCACCATTTTCCTCAAACTAGGCATCGTCGCAACAATACTCGCTATCGTCCCTGGTGGTTTTATCATCTCTATCCTCATCTTGTCAAAGTCCTTTATAAGCTCATTCTCTCTCGTGAGAAGACATCCAAACTTTGACGAGACCTTCCGGCTCAATGTATCGGCTACTACATTGGCCTTGCCAGGGTGATAATTAATGTTGCAGTCAACATCATTTACTAATTCGAGCCATCTCCTTTGCCTCATGTTAATATCCTTCTGCTCGAAAAAATATTTCAAACTTTTGTGGTCCGTGAAAATCTCACATCTAACTCCGTAGAGATGATGTCTCCAAATTTTCAGGGCATGCACAACGGCTGCAAGCTCTAAATCATGCGTTGGATAATGTATCTCGTGGAGTCTAAGTTATCGTTATGCATAGACTGTAACTCTTCCTTCTTGCATCAAAACACATCCTAGCCCATTCTTTGACGCATCTGTGTAGATGGTATACTCTTTATCCATTTCCGGGACTAGCAGTACTGGTGTTGTAGTCAATTTCCTTTAAGCTCTTAAAAACTCTCTTTACACTCCTCTTTCCAATTGTACTTAGCTTCTTTTCTCGGTCTTGCTATCATGGAAAATCCTTCAATAAACCTCTGATAGTATCCTGCTAAGCCTAAAAAGTTGCGAATCTCGTTAGGCGTAGTTGGTGATCTCCACTCATGTACAACTTGTACCTTGACGGGGTCAACTTTAATTCTTTCGGATGATACAATATGTCCTAGAAAAGTTACTTCGTTCAACCAAAACTCGCACTTGGTGAATTTGGCAAAAAGCTTCTCAACTCTTAGCGTTTCCAACATCGTTCTCAAATGTTTTGGCGCTCCTGCTCATTCTTCGAATAGATGAGAATATCATCTATGAAAACTAGGATAAATTTATCCAGTTATTGATGGAACACTCGATTCATGTGATCCATGAAAAACTACTGGTGCCTTCGTCAAACCGAATGGCATAACTATGAACTCATAGTGCTCATACCTCATTTGAAAAGCTGTCTTAGGTATATCATTCTGTCAAAATTTGAACTGGTGGTAATATGATCTCAAGTCAACTTTCAAGAAAAACTCGCTCCTCGTAATTGATCAAACAAGTCATCTATCCTCGGCAAAGGATATTTGTTCTTCAGTGTCAATTTATTCAGATCTCGATAATCTATGCACATTCTCAACGTGCCATCCTTCTTTTTGACAAAAATGACTGGTGCTTCCCACGGGGATACACTATGTCTAATAAAACCTAACTCGAGCAATTCTTGTAGCTGAATCTTCAGCTCTTGTAGCTCCTTAGGCGCCATTCTATAGGGTGCCTTCGACACTAGTGCTGATCCAGGTTCTAGGTCGATAGTGAACTCCAACTGTCTTGTTGGTGGCAATCCTGGTAAGACCTCGGAAAATACATCTCTATATTCCCTTATCACTGCTACATCCTCAAAGTTTATTTTTTTTTACTTGATTATCCTTCATCATTCAAGTAAACTAGGTAAGCTTGTGCTCCTTTCTTCTTTACCAATTTCGACGCCTGAAGTGCCGAAACGATTGGAACTCTCTTCTTTCTATCAATGCCGTGAAAACATGTCTGTTCCTTCCCAGGTGGTTGAAAAGTTATCTGTCTCTTCTTACAATCAATCGGGGCAAAGTTCTCTGCTAACCAGTCCATCCTTAGAATAATGTCTACGTTCCACATAGGCATTAAGTGCAAGGTTCTTGTTTTCATCTTTAGTGATCCTAACTCAACTCTAATTTAGAAATCATGTGAGAAACTGTAGTAGCTCTTCCTACAGGAGTGATTACTCTCAACTCGGGACTAGCTTGTTTTGGTTCGAGTTTGAAGGTAACATGCTTCAAACAATTAACGAATGCGAGGCTCCTGTAATAAACAGGATTCTAACTAGTGCATCTAATAACTTGCCCATACTACCTTAAAGTCCTGCCTTAAACCGGCACATAAAACTCAGACATCTCTTCATCAGTATCCATCTTCTGATGAGCAAATCGTGATAGCTCACAGAATTCTCGGTTATACTCTACAACCGATTTCTTTCCTTGCATCAAACTTCGATAATCAGCCTCTCGCTGTTTACTGTACTCCTCGGTACATACTTCTCAAGAGTAGTCTTCAATTGTTCTCAAGTATAGTCTACCAGTTGCTCAGGTGTTAAAGTCCTCTGACGTGCCTCTCACTAGTCTTATACATTAAAAGAATCTACTAGGATAACTCAAAAGTTGTAAGGGTTCAATCCTAGAACGACATCAAAACAAATTGTTCAAGAGACTCAAATGAATGACCAGAGAGTAGAATGAAGTAACTACCAGGTCGAACAAAAATGACCTAGAGTAAGAACCCATCTGGCTTTTCAACCGAAAGTTGAAACACGTGGGTTTATAAACCCAAAACACGTCTACTGAGATTTGGATCATGCGGACTGGCCAGGTCCAACATAATCACTCCCCAGTCACACGGGATATACTATCCCGAACTTGGAAATTATGTGTCTTCTAAACCCTCAACATACTATACATAACAAAACTTAAGTTCACACCAGCAAGCTAAAAGCTTAAACTCAGGGTCATATGTTCTAGACTCTTGTTTCGAAAGTTCAATATTTTTCAACTCTCCTCTCATGTTGCGGTGGTGGTGGCGGAGTATTATCCCGCCTATCCTTCACATCACACTCTTGATGACATCTTTGAGGCATTTTTGAAATCACAAAAGGAAAACTCAACTCGACCAACGCTCTAAGCATCCTCAAAACTCAAGTTCAATTTACTAACTCAACTTTAAGGAAACCCTCACGGTCACCTTAACATTCATCTGTAAGGCAATAAGCACTCACGAAATGCTAACAAAAAGACCACTCTGGTCAACCTAATATATCCATCAGTAGAATGCCTCTTTTTAGAGGACTTACATAAAGGGGTTATTTAAACCCTACAAAAACCATAGTATCTATCGTAATGTCCCTTCTAAACCGACACCATTAATAGTACTATGTCTCGGTCCGGACCTCCTACGGTAACTGCTACCAGTCAACTCATCTAGTTGCTACTTTAGCACACTAGGAACATCCATCTATTTAACATCAGTAGGGTACTATATTCGCATGCTTATCTATCATCATGTCAAAATCTCAAGTACCAATATCTCCTAAGTAAGTTATATACATCGCAATGTAATTGCAACTAATCAAAAACGAGGGTGTACCGCGCATAGTCTCAAGATCATCCTTAGTTCTAGCCTACATCGACTTCTCTTCTCATCCTCATCAACTCTAGCCATCCTCGGCTACTTCTCATCCTCATTATCGTTTATCATTTTATCATCTTTGGTAACTGATACTCAAGGATCGACTCGCTATCTACTACACTCTTCTAGAGTCTCTGGTAGAAAACAAGCATCCGGTCATTAGATCCGCATAGAAAATCTGGGTATCTGTAACAAATCTCATCTCCTGTGGGTCCAATGCTCAAGACAACATGTCCCATCATATTGAGTGGCTTTCTTCCTTGCTCAATCCTACCACTCGATTGGTAGCACGGGGACTAGGTGCACGATGCCATCCAGTCTAGTAACAACCATAAGGCTTTCATCCTTTCATAGTCTATGAACATGTGTTTGAAAATCTGCTAGGGTATCTCTGTACCACATACTGTACGCCTCGTCCTCGTATCCGATCTTTCCTGAGTTCGATCTCACAACAGTCCACTTTCGTGCAGTGCCAACAGTCCTGGCCAACCTATAAGGAGAACTTAAAGGTGACTCTAGGAACTAACTCTACTTGGCTCCAGCAACAGAAATAAACAAAACATAACTTAGCAAAACTCCTATTAAGTAGTACTGTTATCTTAAAACTCAAGCTCAAAACATCTAAATTCTCATCTCGTCCCGTCTTTACTTAGTAGGGAATCTCTCTAAACAATGATATTAGATCCCTTAATCTAAATCATCGTGACTCAGTAAGACAACTCAACAATTCTCTCTCAAAGCCATCTCCAAAGACTATGGCTCATGATACCTCCTCAAGTACCATTAAGGTTGCGTGAGCAAAACTCGCGTCACAAAATAACTCAACATATCGTACAATATCTCATTGCAGCATGCTAATAACTCATCATTAATCATGCTATTATACTCAAGCTCATAACTCAAACTCATAACTCAAACCAACAAGTACTTAAAGCAATTGCTAATTCTCTCAAGCTTTAGCTCTAAGTTCTCATTTCATCCTTCTACTTAGTAAAAAAAAAAAATCTCTCTTAACAATGACATTAGATTCCTTCATCTAAATCATCGTGACTTATCACAACTGCTCAAACAATTCTCATCACAAAACATCTCAAATACATCACATCATAACTCATAATTATGCATCTTCAATCATATAACATCATATGATATAAACGCTCTCATGATTCATCATGTAACGTCAACATATGCTCTTACAACATAATAACTCATTATTAATCATGTTGTCATCCTCAAACTCAAACTATGCATCTTCAAAGCATAACATCATAACTCATCATATAACCTCAACATCGTGCTCTTCAAAATTTAACGTCAAATAAACTTTGAAATTTTACATACCTCGTTGAGCCTGGTGTGATGGTGCGCTGAGCTCACGGTTGTTAATAACTATTAGTCTAGTGACTCATTCTAGACTAAACTCAAGACTTCTAATTCAGAGCTTTCCTTCGCTCTGATACCACTCTGTCACAGCCCGCCTTAACTAAGGATAGTTAAGCCGAGTGATTTACGACTAGGGATGGGGTTAAAGAATAAGGGAAAGAAAGGGGCGTCATTTGAAACCGTAAATCTTACTCAACCTAAGAAAAATCGTCGTATTTACTCATTAATACTCTTTTGAACAGTCTATGAAAGACAACATAAAACTTAATTAATATCATTAGTAATTTCATTTTCCTTACGTCAATGCTTATTAATTAATGAGTAGAATGTTGATTTGATGATGATTATAATGATAAATATTTCAACCGGTCATTTTCCAAAATTAGCAATATATTCTAATTTCCGAAATTGTCCTTCGGTCATTTTCTTTTTTGTATAATTGTCCAGTGATAATGAAGTGTAGTATGTTTTAGTACATCATCGTCAACTCAAAGCTTGTCACATCAGATTGGTAATTAAATAGACTTTAATGTGAATATTGTTTTATAATACTCCAGCCGTCTGCCTGCGAAAATCTATACTATATTAAAAGAGCAGTTTTCAATTTGAAATTGATTTCAAATCAATTTGAAATTGATTTGAATGGCGATTTTGTGATTCCTTCAAAAAATAATGTCATATTATATATACACAAAAAATGAATTAAACTAACTTAAATTAAATTACAACTTACAAATCTCACGTCTAAAAAAATGGAGCATGCACTAAAAACTGCATTTTTTTACGTGCAATGCATTACTAATTTATTTCACACTAATTCAACAAAATATATTAATTACTTAGAAAACACTATTCAAATATATTTATTCAATTTGATTTTCTTTTAAATTCATCAACTTTAATTTATAAAAAAATATTCAATATGGATGTTAAAATTTAATGTAAAAAATTATAAAAAATAAATTTAAAACCAATAAGTGTCACAGCCCGCCTTAACTAAGGATAGTTAAGCCGAGTGATTTACGACTAGGGATGGGGTTAAAGAATAAGGGAAAGAAAGGGGCGTCATTTGAAACCGTAAATCTTACTCAACCTAAGAAAAATCGTCGTATTTACTCATTAATACTCTTTTGAACAGTCTATGAAAGACAACATAAAACTTAATTAATATCATTAATCAAGTTATACATCATATGAAACCATTCTCTTAAGACTCAAAGTATGACATAACATACTATAACATCAACAACATCTTGCAGCGGAAAGTAGCTAGACATATGTATGAAGACATATTCTAGACAGGTTAACTATTTATTAACAACCCTGGAGACTCCGCTCATTGCAGCACCATCATCACATCAGCTCAACCTGCACATTTAGAAAACATATGCAGGGCTGAGTACAAAAGCACTCAGTGGGCACGTATGCCTAGGTATAAAAATACATGCTTCAAAACTGTAAATTGTGATGCCATCATAAACAGTACAGCAAGGGAGTTTTTCGCTAAAAAGGCCCAAGCTTACTAAATTCATTTGTGATTCTTAAAGTTCGTCTGATCAGACTAAGTTCTTTTGTAATCTATCATATCTGAAACTGTGTGCCGGAGAGGTGGCCACCTCTCACGGTCACTTGACCGGCCAACCCGCTAGATGACTCACGGTCACTGGTGTACACTAGTCCTGGCAGGATAGCTATCAACTGCTCAGGACCCGAATTCGATTGCATCATTGGCAAAGCCAAAGCAGATAGATATCATACTAAAATTTAAACATTTTATGGCAAGACAATACTTGAAATAACTTTAACTCAAAGATTTTGTCATGAAATAACTTGCTTGAATGTAACATTTAAACTCAATTGATATATATGAAACTGAAATTAACAGTTAGATCATCTCATGCATTCATTCGTATAAGAGGCCCACGATACGTAGGGGATCTCTATATACGTATAGTAAAAGTAATGCTCACCTCGTTGTGTCTCTGTATCAATGAGTAACGTCACTCTCTCCCTCAAGTCGTTACTTCCCAAAAGGACCTTCATCGTTATGAAGAATTGGTGAGAAGTTATAAAAGAAACCTCGATTAATAATCTAATCTCTTTTATGAAACATTAGTATCTCTAATGTTCATCTCTCTTGATTGTTAATCAATATAACAATTATTATCTCTCGTCATTACTCATTAATTATAACATCCTTATGTTATAATTAGCAGCGCTTCAATTAAAAGAAATATTTAACACATCGAAAAGTCCACTTTCTTAGCAGATCTATTCGCTCTCATCTCGTCTAATTAACCGATTAGAAAGTTAAACTTTCCATTAGGCATGTATTTGAGTCACGGGTCAACAAGAATTGACTATGCTCAAATTCTAATTTCACTAAAAATTTCGGCATGACCTATTCATATATAATGTCAGCCACGAGATTTCAACGCGTGAATCTCACTACGTGAACTCGTCTCTCGACTCAAAACTTAACATCTTGACATCTTTTCAACGCAAACCAAACAATTCAAAATCATCAAAACTCTTTATCAGTAAACTATCATTTATACTCGACACCAATTGTTCGAGTGTCAGATACCAACATTTATGTGCGTTAATCATAACTCTCACAACTCAAACCATTTAGTCATATCGTATCATCCATCAAAACAAATATAATCAAGTTGTTTTCTAGAAAGTTTTGCTGTTTTTGTGTCATCTTTAAAAATTCATAACAACCAACTCAATCATCATAAACTATCATACCAATTGATCTCAAAAACTTCATGAAGTGTAGTTCACTCTAAAAATGGTAGTTAACCAAAAAGGTTAAAGGTTTTTGGAGATATTGCTCTTTTAGTGCAGGCTGTCAAAGATTGACAGTTTCTGCCAATTTTGTTTAGGCCATTAGAAACCAAGGCAAACCTTAATAAAATTCCATCAAATTTAATCATCCAAAACTAAAGGTATCCTTGAAGATTTGGTTAAATTTTCACAAGAGAAAACGTTCATATGATCTGCCAAATAAACAATGAAACTCATACACTTTTACTGTTGGACAAATATGACAGCAGAACAGGGCATTTTTGAAATAATAAACTGCTCTGTTTCAGAGGTCATAAAAATCGAAATCTTATGTTTTTAGAAAAGTATTGAAGTCTAGTTTCGTTTAAAAAAAAACGGTGATGCAAAATCCTTCATGGATTAATAGATATAAACGTTTTTGTGAAGTCTACCAATAGTTGACAGATTCTGTCAAGGATTTTTCAAAATATCTTTAAAATAGCAAACATCATCCAAAAGACATGAAATTTTGCAGAAACGATATACACATATCATAGATAAACATACTAAAATTTCAGAGCCATCAAGCAATGAAAACTCATCGAAACATAAGCTTGAAACTGCTGTAAAATTTTGACAGAATTCCAGTTTTAATTTCGTTCAACAATTATCATCCATAAATTGTAAATCAATTAGCATGCTCATGTGATATCGTAGAACACATATACGCAATAATATTCATTATGCAACGTCTCAAACTTCACGAATTTAAATAATCATACTCTAAAAATTTATACAATTTTCGTGCTTGGAAAAATATGAATTTAATATATATCGATTCTAGCATACCCCTAAGCACAAATATCAAGTCAAAACGATCAAACAAAAATCGAAAGACAAGCTAATATGTGAAAAACGGGGCTGCCCTCATGGGTTTCATAGCTACGGTTCGTTCCGTTCTTACTCCCTTCATTAAACATGCTCAACATCTACCCAAGAACAACATACTAAAATTTCACGACGATCCGACGTCGTTTCAAAATAAAGTCGAGAATCGACGTTTTTCGACGTCGACGAAAATCGAAAAGAAAACCATCAAAACGTAGGTAGAGATCTTACCTACTTAGATACGTGATCGAAAAGATGATCGGCGCTCGTCTCGGTGCTCAAATCGGAAGTCAAAAGCTCTAAGCTAATGTTTTCGTATATTTTCATATATCGATTCGTAAGACCAAGCTCCCTTATTTATAAGCGAAGAAGACAATTCTAAATTGTCTTGTCTTCCTTAGTCAACAATTATGACTAAGGAATTCACACTTGAGTCAACAATTACGACTAAGGAATTCACACTTGAACTGTCTTACTTAGTATTAGAATATATCAAATATATCCTAATCTAGTCCATAATATCTTTCAGTTTTGGTGGGGTAGCCTTAGATATTTAAGATATTAACCCGTTAGTCGTTAAATATCCCGTTTCGTCTCGTTTTAACGACTAATTACCCACATTCTTCGTTACTCACCCTCTTAACTCCTACTCACTTTCATTACACTCGTAATTCTATATAAATATAGAAAACGCAAGCTCGTTCTCGAAATTCTGATAAACGAGCTCGGTTCGTTTATCGAGAAATCCCGATTTACTATTCACTCATCGTCCAAAAATAAAAACTTTCATTATTGGACTCGTATCGAAAAATTAAGAATATTTCTCGACGACATGCACGTAAGATTTTGAAAGTCGACAAAAAGACGAAATAGCAGTATTTTACTATTCATCGTCAAAAAGTCAAAAATTTCAAAAACGTCTTAACGGACTCAGATCTCACTTCCGAGTTCACCGTTCTCATTCAAATAATTATCTCGAATTATTCAAATACTCAAACTCAATTACGGATATAAAATCACACATCATCCTCACATCATCAAAAGAACATCTCAACATCTTTAAAATATAACAACAAAACTTCATATAACTCCTCATCTCTATACAAAGTAATCAAACAAGGGATCTTATACCCTACTTACTCAAACTTAAGCAATTAAACACGTCATCAAAAGCCCGGGTATTACAATAAGTTATTATAGTTTAAAGTCACCAAATTATTTTTTTCTCTCTCCTCTCTCTTCTCTCCTCTATCATCTCCTCTCTCATTTCTCATTTTTTAAAATTCACGGTTCTTTCATTCCTTTTTCCATATTTATTTTATTTTATTTTTTATGTTTTTACTATAGATCATTATTTTTTATATTTTACTATTTATATTTTTATTATATCAGTTTAATGCAATTACAATGATGAAACTTATATTTGTTCATTTTAGAAATCTTTAGCTTAAAAATATTTTTTTAAAGGTCAACTTTATATTAATATAAATTTGTAGATAAATAACTAATATATAGTATATCTTAAAAATCGAATTTTTAAGCTTCAAAATTACTCATTGGAAAATCAGTAATTAGAGAACCATTATCGATTTTCTTTAAAAATAAAAAATAAAAGTAAATTGAAGAGTTTAATTTTTTAGTAGCACATTTATTTAAATTTACTGAAATTGTATACATTTTATTTTGGAAAATGAACGACACATATCTCATGTTAAACCCTTTATTTTTTCACTTTCCAATTGAAAAAAAAATGTATACATTGTAACTTTATTTTAAAATTTGAGCATAAACAAAATGACCTCATAAATATGCATTCGAAAACTATATTAAACTACAGTTATACTATATGTAAATAAATAGTTTTGTACATCTTAGAATATTATATGATCCATAATGATACTCATTATCATCTATACTTGCTTTTGATATTTCATAATTTATTTATTTATAAATTTATACACATTATCAATTAAATCAATTAATTGCTATTTCAATAATTGAAAATTTGAATGTTTTCAGATTGATATTTTTATTGAGATTATATTGTGAATAATTTATTTTTTATTGAGATCATTTATGTTTATATTTACTTATATATATATATATATATATATATATATATATATTATGTTTAACATTTTTATTTATTTATTTAAATTATCGTTCAATTTCGATGATGGTCGTGCATCGCACGAGCGGGCACATACTAGTAGATTATAATTTGTCAGTTTCGTAAATAAAAATATGTCCTAACTTTTTTTATCATTTATGAATCCATTATTTTTTAATTATTGGAACCATTTTTCTCACAAATTCTCTCAATATTTCTTTTGGGATTTTTGCAAATAAAATCACGAACAATTTTAAATTTGCAATTTTAATGCAATTTTTAAAATGTGGCGAATTAAATCATAACCTTTTCAATTTTTTCAATTTCATTTCCTCATTTTTTTCCGGCCACCGGAGTGATGAGTTGGAGCTTAAGTGGATTATTTTTTTTCCACAAAATTAATTTCTGACTAAGATTAAAATAAAATTAAAATCTAATTATTTTATTTTTCTTCTTTTTAGTCGAACTTATTTCAGTATCCCCCATTTCCTTAAACCAGTACGCCCTCCCGTACGATACACGACCACGATATATTTATTTATTTTAAAATTTTGAAATTATGTAAAAATATTATTATTTATGAATCAAATTAATTAATAACAAAAACTATATTAATTTAAATATTAGTACTTGATTTAAAATAGTGTATAGTAATAATTTTATCAACTTAATGAGTAGGAGTATAATATTAAGTTCAGTGAGTATTGTATAATAATAATTAAATTTACCGAAAGTTTTTTGTTACTGATTATTATTTTCTATTAAAATTAAAATTAATAAATACTTTTATAATATTGTCTCGATATTTTTTGATAATTGTGCATTATATTTTTTAATTAATATTTTTAATTTAAATATTTTTATGTATACTTTGATAAAAATAATTCAACAAATAAATATTATGTTTTTTTAATCAAAAGAGAAGAGAAGATATATAAATTCTGTAGGAGAAAGAGATACAAATAGAAATAATATAATAACAAAATAAGGAGAAAGAGAACAAAACAAAGAATATTGTAAAAGAGATAGGAGAGGGAAAAACAATCATTTAAAATTTTAAAGGTGCAGATAGGCCCCTCAAGTGAAGACCCTTAGAGCATTTCAGTGCTCTTACTAACTGTGTGTGCAGATTGGCCCTCGAACTCAAAAAAATAGTGCAGATCGCCCCCTCTGACTTAACACTGTTATGGGCCGTTAGTCAGAGGGGGCGACTTGCACTATTTTTTTGAGTTCGAGGGCCAATCTGTACACACAGTTAGTAAGAGGACTGAAATGCTCTAAGGGTCTTCACTTGAGGGGCCTATCTGCACCTTAACCCTTTAAAATTTTAAATGATTGTTTTTCCCTCTCCTATCTCTTTTACAATATTCTTTGTTTTGTTCTCTTTCTCCTTATTTTGTTATTATATTATTTCTATTTGTATATCTTTCTCCTAGTCAGAGGGGGCGATTTGCACCGTTTTGTTGGAGTTCAGGGGCTAATCTGCACCTTTTTCCCTTTATGAAGTTCGGGGGCTAATCTGCACACTGTTCATTAAAAAAAAATCACAACTCATCTTCTCCGACCAACTTTTCCGGCGTCAATCGGCGTCAGATGCGGAAAATCACGAAATCAAGTTACCAAGCCCCAAATCGGGAATTCCAAATCGGCGTCATTGCTCCCGAAAATCACATAATCGAAATGGAAACTCGAATTCCCCCTCGAACATCACCGCCCCCAATTGCATAATCACCCCCAACGAATCGAACTTCGCCTCGCCGTAGGCGGTGATCGTGACGCCAATCGAGATCGAGATCATGTTGGCTAAGGTCTCTGATTTGAAGGCGTCCTTCTTCAACAGCACGCCGATAGTGTAGATGGCGACGGGCATCGTCGGCCTTTATCACCGAATTTCGCCGGATTTGAGAGAAAGAGGCGACTCCTTATCGAGAAAAGCTAGGTGACTCCTCATCGAGAAAAGCCAGGCGGCGGGTTCACCGAATATTGCGGCGGCGATTTCCGACGGAATGGGATAATTAGGGCTCGTCCTTGACGCTAAGCGTGTGCAGTCGAGCGAGCTCCGAGGTGTAGGGCCCAAGAGAGAAAGAAAGGGGCGGCGGCCTCCGCCGGAGCTTGAATCAGCGACAACGACGATCAAATTTTGAGCGAGAGGGATGAATTAATTAAAAAGTTAAAAGGTGCAGATTAGCCCCTGAACTCCGAAAAAACGGTGCAGATCGCTCCCTTGACTAACGGCCCATAACGGTGTTAAGTCAGAGGGGCCGATCTGCACCGTTTTTTTGAGTTCGGGGGCCAATTTGCACACACAGTTAGTAAGGGGACTGAAACGCTCTAAGGGCCTCCACTTGAGGGGCCTATCTGCACCTTAACCCAATTTTAAATTATAATAAATTGTTTATTTCAAATTCATATTTAATGAATTTTAAATCAAATTGAAGATCTTGTCATGATCTTTAACTTAAGATACACATCAAATATATTTTTATAAAGGACGAAAAAGAATTAAAATAAAAGAATTAGGTTTTGATTTTGTTTTAATCTTAGTCAGCAATTTAATCTTTGTTAGAAATTAATTACGTGGAAAAAAATAATCCACATAAGCTCCAACTCATCACTCCAGTGGTCGGAAAAAATTGAGGGGATGAAATTGCAAAAATTGAAAAGGTTATGATTTAATTCGCCACACTTCAAAAGTCACGTTAAAATTGCTAATTTAAAATTGTTCGTGATTTTATTTGCAAAAACCCCTTTTCTTTTATACTGTGTGAGTCTCTTTCTTCATCTGCTAAATAAATAACTAATTTTTTTTTAAAATTTGTGATATTCTCTCTTATAACCTATTCTTATAGACTGAGAGAGTAATTGTCAACCGATAATAATGTTCCACCTAATATTATTTCCCAATAGTAGTTTACAGTTTAGCTCTGAAATATTTGGAGAATATATTTTCAATAAAGCTATGCACAAACAATGTGGTTAGCAACATACTACTTAAATAGAAAGTTTAATATATTTAATTTAACTTTTGAATAAAAAAGATTAGTTGTTTTATTGTATTGTTTACATTGTAGTTCTCTTTTTCTTTGTTATTTTTATTATTTATTTTTATTTATTTTTTAAAAATCATAAAAATACAAAAAATAATTATAATGTGAACAATACAATAAAATAACTATTTTTTATTTTAAAAAATTAAATTAAATTAATTAAATTTTTTCTTAATTAATTAATTTATGTGCAGCCACACTATGACTATTTAATTAACATTATTCATATATTTTTAGCTTCAACGAATGTAGCATAATTTTTATTTAGTTGTAACCACACCAAGTAATTTTTTGTATATACATATTTATAGCCGTGAGCAAACTCGAACCAGAACTGACGAACCGGGCTAAATCAATTTTTTCGGTTCGGGACGGTTTTGGTCTATATATTGATCCGGTCCGGTTCTATTTTGGTGGACCGAAAGATTATCGGTTCGGTTTCTATCCGGGGGAGGTCAAATCCGACGAAAATCGGACCGAACCAAGTATATATATTAAATATATATTTAATATTTTTATTAATTTCTAAATTATGATTTTAATTTTTATCAACATATTCTGAATTTTGAAATGAAACCCTAAGGCATAATTCCTCAAAAAACGAAAAACGAAAGATGCAAGAGGCTAATACAAGAAAATTAGCATAGAATAATAACCATATATATATATATATATATATATATTAATAAGAGTCCAATTTTGAAATAGTTATTTTGAATAGTAAAACACAATATTTGATTATCCATTTAAATAATATAAATTTTAGTCATATTTTATGTTTTAAAACTGTTTTGCCCCTAATTAGGGCGGATCGGATTTGGATTTGCACGAATTAGGTATACTTTGCACTATTAGTGCCAAAAGTACTAATATGAAAAAAAAAAAAAAAAAGCTAAGTTGGTACTTTTGGCACAAATGAAAATATTAGTGCCAAAAGTACAAATAGAAAGCAAAAAAAAAAAAAAAAAGTAAATTGGTACATTTGGTACAAATGACAATATTAGTGCAAAAAGTCCCAACATAAATTAAAAAAAATCAAGTAAATTGGTATTTTTGGCACAAATAGTAATATTAGTGCCAAAAGTATCATTCGACGATTAAACCTTAAATGAAGAATCTAAATCCTGAATGAAGAACGTAAGCCCTAATTGGGGAATATTCTAAACCCTGGATAGAAAATCTTGACCCTAAATAGAGAATCTAAACCTTAAGGGGAAGTGTTCAAAATGACCATATAACTGCACTCATTTATATAAGACTAGACAGTGTATCAACACAAGTATCAACACAAGTACATTATTGACACTAATATGATCACTAGTACCATTCGTGCATGACATTATTCGCACTAATAGTACCAAGTGTTCCAATTACTTGATTTTTTTCCCTATTAATTACTAGTACTTTTGGCACCCCGCCGCGCAAACTAGAATCCGGTCCACCCTAATATAGGGCAAAATAGTCCTAAAATGTAAAAAATAGTCAGACTTTGTGTTTTCAAATTAATGGTCAAAATTTGTGTTTTCTTTTTCAAAATGACCACACGGATGTATTATTTCTATTAATAATCGACTAAACAATTTTTTATACTCCCTCCGTCCACGAATTAAAGCTTTATTTAGCTTTAAATTTTTATCCATCAAAATTTTATTGTGTTTTTTGTACCTTTTAAAAAATTAAGCCTCGATCTAAACACTAAGTCAACACTTTCAAGATATTTTTCTTTTATTAACAAGTTAACAAAATAAATATTTTATTTGATCTCCTCCTGATAAAATATGACAATCGTAGATCATGCATGCACTCTTATCACACGAGAGATTCGTCGTCCCACAATTTTATGCGTGTCACTATGTCTCATGCTTATATTTATTATTTTAAAAATATTGTTGTAAAAATAAAATTTATTATAATACTATGAATTATATTTAATTTTTATATCAAAAAATTAAATTTTTAAAAAAGTATATACCATGACTTTAAATTTATCAACCTATTATTAGCTAATAAAGTGAAATGAAATAATAAAAAATAATTTTATACCTTAAATTAATGGAATAAACCCTAATTAATAATCACAAAATTAAATTAAAGTATATAAAGTTGAAATTGAAAAAAAATATATAAAAATAATAAAATTAAAAATGAAATACAAAATGAGACATAAAATGTGGTACACTGAATCTCATTCCCTCTTATCACAGGCATCATGTTTAGCAAATGTGATCCTATGTCCCAAATGTAGTGTGTACCACTATGTATCACTCTTAATTTCTTTATAATTTTTAATTATTTATTATTAAATTTTAATATATTATGCTTTAAAGTATAAAAATAATTAACAAGGGTTCATTCATCCAATTAGAGTTTATAATTATTTTTTTATATTTATTTAAATTAATAATAGATTATTTGGATTCATTAATTCAAAGTTAGGATATATAATTTTTTAAATTTTAATTTTTAGTAATAAATATTAATTAGACTTTATAATATAATAATATAAAAAATAATTATAAAATAAAAAAAGTAAGAGTGGGACACAGTAATATATACTCCCTCCATCCGCCAAGATTATGTAAAATTGATTGGGCACGAGATTTAATAAAATTGATGATGATTTTGATGTATTAGAGAAATGGTTCCATCACTTTATGAGATGTGTGGTTAAGATTGAATTTTGAGTGAGTTTTTTGTAAATAAAGAGTGTTAGTAAGGATAAGATATTAAAGTGCATGGTGGAATCATTGTCATAAAAGAAAAGTGACATAATATTGACGGACATTAAAAATAGTAATTTTTACATAATTCTATTGGGGGAAGAGTATCTCATCTGCATGTTTAGTTCGTTTAGTTAATTCCTAGACCCACGTGATTAATTATGCATTTCTAACAAAGTTTAAAACGGAGCATATTTAAAAGTAAATGCGACTTGTTTATTAAACAAGTCCCATTGGTCCTAGATCCACGTGATTAATTATGCCTTACTAAAAAAGTTCTGGACTCATGATTACCCGAGGTGGCTACGGGATGCTGTTTCTGTTGATGTTTAATGAAGTTTATCATTGGTTTTTCCTCTCGAAAGAAACAAAGTTTAGAACTGAGCATATTTAAAAGTAAATGCAACTTGTTTTTATTTATTTATTTGAGGGAGCAACTTTTTATTAAACAAGTCCATTGGTCCTAGATCCACGTGATTAATTATGCCTTACTAAGAAAGTTTAAAACTGAGCATATTTAAAAGTAAATGCAAATTGTTTACTCCATTAAACAAGTCCCATTGGTCCTTTCCCTCAGACAAATAAAAAATAAAAAATCCCATTGGTCCTTATATGAGTCAAAGAATTTTTTAAAAAATTAAGTAACTTAGGTGGATTTAAAAATTATAACAAAAATTTTCGGACTTGTAAAAGTAGGACACTAATTTTTTTTAATAAAATAAGACACTAATTAATAAGTATCGTACCTGCGGGACATTTGTCGGCCGATATATCAATGCCGTCATTAAATATTGGGATCAGATTGATTCCTCGTTAGATTATCACGTTGAACTTTGGTGCGCTTGCAGACACATATAATAATAAATAAAATGTGTAATACGAAAGTAATGTGTAAGCTAACTTAGTATGGTGGTTAAAAATATAAGTAAACTAGGTGATAGGATTTTTTCATTACTTATTTATTTTAATTTTCTTCTCATTTTTCTTTTTCTAAGGAAAAATTTATTGTTTTCAATACATGTAATAAGTAATAACTCATTGTTAAGTGCATACGAGTCAATGGCTAGAAGAACACCTATCTATTATTAGACTATTACTATTACAAAAGTTTGCAGTATTACAAAATTCTGTTATATCTATAATATTCAAATGGGTTCCCTAATATTCACATCTATTAGACACAAAGACTTATTTGCCAAATTTATGAACATTAAGGACTTATTTGTTTTAATTTGTAAACATTAGGGTGCCCTTCAACTGCTTCATTTTTCAGTTTCTAAAATAAAGAACTATCATTGTAGAAACTAGAAACTGGTTTCTTCAGAAAAATCGAGAAACCAGGTGCAAGCTTGCACCCAATTTTATCTAAGCAGCGGGACCCAAAAATCTAGATTAACATGCATTTTGACGTTTTTCATTTTTTATTTTTATTTTTGTTGCCTACTTTTTCTAATTGGAAAGCGTGCCATCTCAATTCCTTTTCTTTGTCTTCGTTCATTTCTTTGTGGCCGGCTGCTTTTTTTTTTTCATTATATGTGTATTTTTAATTTTGCATTGTATTGTGTTTTATTTTGCATTGTAAAAGCCAGCGGCTATATATAAAAAAATAGAAATTTTTTATATATACTTCACTTCATTTTTCATTCTTTAATCATATTCCCAACATTTCTATCTTGTTATTATTTTCTTATTATTTTTATTTTTACTACAAGTAAAATGACAGATTCAAGCTCTCAAAATTCCGAATCTAGTAATTCAAGCTCCCAAAATTTTCAAAATTTCCAAAGCTCTTAGGAAACATATGTAGATATACAAAGGAAATATGTATTATGGTGGGACCCACAAAAAATAAGAAAACTGGTTTATTGTTGGAGGAGATGTTAGATAAAAAAAAAAATAGGTTGGTTAATTTCTAAAACTGATGTGGCAATTTAGAAACTATAAACTAGGTTGAAGGTTGGAGGCACCCTTAGAGACTTATAGTTGCACAAAACACAACATCAAGGACCTATTTGCTCCTTGCTATAAACATTAGTGGTGTGTTTGCTACTTAACTCTATAATTTTTCTCCACCTTTATTAAATTTTAAACTTTTATAATTAAAAAAATATGTAAAACAAAAAACATGGTATCTACTTACATTTTCTTTAAAAATACACAAAATAAATAGAAACAATGTTGTCGGCTGGCCATAATCAAGACCGAAAATTAAATTTTGGCCTCTAATATTCAAACAACAAAATCTGGCCATTAATTAGGCGGTATGCCTAATATGCCCTTTTTACCCTTTGAACCCGTCGGATCCAGCCCAATCTCTCTCACTGCTCTCCCTCTCTCTCGCTGCCGTCGATGAAGAGGGCCAATTCTACCTCTCTCTCTCTCTCACTCTGATTCCAATTACGTAGCCATGTCGTATGCGTGATTCTCCCCCTATCGACGAAGAGAGGCGACACAACACATTATTTTCTCCCTCTCTATGTCGCTGCCGTCGATGAAAAGAGCCAATTCTACCTCTCTCTCTCTCTCGCTCTAATTCCAATTTCGTAGCCATGTTGTACGCGTGATTCTTCCTCGTCAATGAAGAGAGGCGATTCTCGTCTCTTCTCTCTCTCTCTCTCTCTCTCTCTCTCTCTCTCTCGTTGCTTTCGACGAATCTCTTTCATGTGCTTCATCTTCTTCACATCACGATATCTTCATTCTATTGTTGTTGTTTCTGTAGTTGTATTGCACGTATGGCACTTATGGCACTATTAGTGCCATAAGTGCCAAAAGGACAATTTTAAACACTTATCTGTAGGGTTTAGATGTTCCATTTAGGATTTAGATGATCCATTTAGGATTTTTTATTTGTTTCATGTGATTCATCTTCTTCACATCATGATTTCTTGATTCTATTGCTATTGTTTCTGTATTTGTGCTGCACGTATGACACTTATGGCACTAATAGTGCCATAAGTACCAAGAGGACCATTTTACTTAGTTTTATTTTGGATTTTCATTGACACTTATGGCACTAATAGTGCCATAAGTGGAAAAAAGACCATTTTACTTGGTTTTGTTTTGGATTTTCGTTGGCACTTATGACACTATTAGTATCATAAGTGCCAAGATTTTACTTGGTTTTATTTTGGATTTCTCTTGGCACTTATAGTGCCATAAGTGCCAAGATTTTACTTAATTTTATTTTGGATTTTCGTTGGCACTTAAGACACTATTAGTGCCATAAGTGCCAAAAGGGCCATTTTACTTGATTTTATTTTGGATTTCCGTTGGCACTTATGGCACTATAGTGCCATAAGTGCCAACGGAAATCCAAAATAAAATCAAGTAAAATCTTGGCACTTATGACACTAATAGTGCCATAAGTGTTGCTGAGTGGAGCTTTTGTCGAACTTAGATTAGGCTCAGAAAGGATATATGTGTGCATACATGTATCCCGGTTATGCCTTTCGCTGCAAACGCTGATTATATTTTAGTTAAAGTTATAACTAAGCTAAATACTCTTTATGCATTAATTCACGCTTATTTCGAGTTTATCAAGTACCCTTTTGTTTCCATGCGTCAAGCCATCAATGTCTTATTTTCTCTTAAATAATTTATTGATAAGTATCCATGTCCTTCAACATTATTGAGTAATGAACAAGACGAAAATGCCCCTTTTTCTAATCCCTCTTCTTAATCCCCATCCCTAGTCACGGTTTCTCGAATTAGCTATCCTTAGCTAAGACCGATCGTGACAAAGTGGTATCAGAGCTGTTCGTTTGCTCTGATCCTAAGAGTTTCTTTAAGTCAAGCCTAGACTGAGTCACTAAGTGTCTAGAGTTCAGTCGACAAAGCTCAGCACTTTATCGCATCACACTCAACAAAACAAAATGGTAAGAGCTTTCAAATTTAAAATTGTTGTTTAAATTCTTGAATAGCTTTTAACATGAATGAAAGATGAGAATTATCGCGATATGAAATAGATATGAAAGTGTGTGACTGCCAACGGTTAAATTATGTTGAATGATTGACGCAAACGCAATTAGTTGTGACTGTGCTATGAATCCACAAGAACTTAGAGCTATTAAGTTATATGATCACCTCTATGACTGAACATAGAAGCAAACATAGAAAGAAACCCAACTATCTTTTACTATAGTTGAAAGTGAAGAATAAAAGAAAAAGAAAAGCAAGACATCGATGGAGGATGCAAGAGAACGTCAAGGAGGGAGATGCAACAAGCTGTAGAGATATTATGATGTTTATATGCTTAGAAATTGTTACGCGACTTATGGATTTGAGATACTAAGAACCCTTGAAGATTAGAACCTCAAGGTTGTCATTTGGGTTATAACTCTATAACCAAATTGAAACGCTATTTGAGTTTTAACTCTAAGGTCAGAAATTTTATAGTGAGAGTAGTGAGCAATTCTTGTTGACCTAGAATTTATCATATTCTAGAGATATGATTTTTCAGAATTTCATAATGATGCCCTAGTTATGCTATGAAAGGATTTTGATCATAACAATATGATTGAACAATGGAGCTTAGAAAGCATGAGGATATAAGTGATGCTCTAAGCCTAAAGTTTGCTTGTAGTCCTACGGAGTTAAGAATTTCTATGTATGAGACCGTGTTTCCGAGTGAATGAGAAATAATTAAGTTAGGCATGGCAGCCCACATGATCGAAATCTCAGTAGTCGTTATTTTGGATTTTCAGACCTTCATGTTTCAAAGGCCAGTTGGTTTTGACCATTTGATCATTTTGTTTCAATCCGTTGGACATGCTATTTTCGACCTTCTAAGTTAGTTAGTAGCAACCCTCAAATAATTGTTAACAGTCATTTTGTGTTACGTTACACCCCTTTATGCAAGTTGCCATACAGAATTAGAACCTTCACGACCTCCCGATTGTTATAGTATGTTTTCACCAATCTTTTAAATCAGAAGATGCTTATTCGAGTTGACTCGGTATGCTATGTATCTAAGCAAGATGAAAACATTTATGATTTATGCTTAAGCATGGAGTATATAATGAATCATTTAAAGATTATAGTAAGCTAGCCTTTATCAGGGTATTCTTCTGGGGTTGTATCGGATTATGTTAGAGTAAACCCATTTGAGGCATTTTGTGGCAATCAGACAGCCGCCTAAAAGAGGTCTCCCCAGGAGAAGCATTGACAATCGTGAAAACCATAATGCGATATCAGGAGAACCACAAAATGATCGAGAACTTAACCCACCCCCTCCACCCCAAGCTAGAGGAGACGAAGAAATTTTAGACGGAATCCAGTGTCCACCTACGTTTGGAGGAACGAGCGAACCGATTGATGTTGAGAAACTTGAGGCCATTTGTTAGTGTAGAAGCTAACGAATGAAGCGGCTAGCCTAAGAGTCTCAGAGTATGCAAATTTCGGGATGAAAATTTTGTTAAGGGGGTAGATGTAGCAACCCGCTCTTTTATTGATTGATTAAAGACCACTAATAAAATAATTATATCATTGCATCTTTAGTTATGATAATCCAGTGACTATTATTAGATAATTCAGCTCAAGATTTTGAATTAGATGTCTATGTGACATACAAAGTTTTTTTATTCGAATTATGCATATTAACTTCGCGTGAGAAAAATCGAGTTATGAATCATTGAGTCAGTCAATAATTTGTACTTCTAAATTATAATTGACTTTACAAAGTCATGTTATTTATTATTTTCAATAGAAATACTGTTATTATTTACTATGGTTGCTTAAGTCGTGGATTTATCCCGGCTTGTGCAGCAAATTAGATCTACGGATTTAATTTAGATTTATTTATGAAATACGCGATCAATTAGTAAAACCCGGAATTAGATTTGTAGATACGCAAAGATACAAAGCCGATGGATTTTACGCCTTACACTACAAGAAACTGCGCGATTAGCGACGGAATTTTCCATCGCTAATCGCTAACAATCCGTCGCTAATTTCAATCACCGACGGATCAACGACGGCCGCCGGGTGTCGCTGTAAAAGTGGTCGGTAAAAAAATTACCGACGGAATTTCGTATCCGTCGCTAATTACCGACGGAAATACTGACGGACCGTCCATAGGTAAGCACTCGACGACGCCGGAGTAGTCTGAAATCAGCGACGGAATTCATTTCCGTCGCTATTTTTTTTACGAAAAATAATATATATATATATATATATATATATATATTATCAATCTAGCTTTATTTTCCACAAGTATTTTGAACTTAATTGCATAATTTAAGACGAACTTCCCAGTGGGTCACCCATCTTAGTTGTGCTCTAATTCAAGCACGCTTAACCTTGAAGTTCTTTTCGAGTGGTCACCAGTACAGAACACGCGTATTATTGACATAACTATCATCTATTAATTCAATTAAACTCTATTTCAATATACAATATCATTTATTCATAACCTTAGAATATGCTGAAGTCATATCTAAAACTTGTGGTGCCGACGAAAGAATGACGGTAAATATATGATCGAATTTAAAATAATAAAAAATATTAATTTTATAGTTAATTAAAAAATATATATTATTGTTGAAAATAACAATAAATTTAAAATATTCTCAATAATTTAAAAACAAGAATAAATTAGAATATTAATTAAAAATAAATTAAAAATACTAAATAATAGTTAACGACGGATTATTTTCCGTCGCTATTCCGTCGGTAAAATTTAAAAAAATAATTAAAAATAATAAATAATATTTAACTACGGATTATTCTCCGTCGCTATTCCGTCGGTAATCCGTCTGTAAAATTTTGAAAACATCTTCGTCGGAATTCCGCCATTGTTCCGTCGCTGATTACCTACGGATTATTTTCTGTCGATAATTCCGTCGGTGTCTGATATGTTTTTTTGTAGTGTTAGTCTTTACGCTCTATTACGCCTATGTGATTTATGCTTTGTTACGCTGAATGCTTTATACTTATTATTAATGTCTATGTGATGATGCTAATGATATCGAATTCAGGTCCTGAGCAGTAGATAACTATCCTGTCAGGACTTGTGAACACAATGCGACCGTGAGCCGATGAGAGGGTTGGCCGGTCAAACATCCGTTGAGGGAGGCCTCCCTCAACGGTACGATGCTAGTGTCTGTTGGAAGAGGCCACCCTCAACAGTACGATGCCGTGTCCGCTGAGGGAGGCCTCCCTCACGGCGGGATGCTTGTGTTCATTGAGGAAGGCCTTCCTTACGACACGATGCTTATTGATATGACTTTTGATGATGAAAAATGCATACGCTATTTATGATTTTGAAAATGCTTAGTAAGCACAGGATTTGAAAGAAGACTCTTGTGTCTTAAGATGCTATGATTTGTCAATAAAATGTTAAGCTTATATGTATTAGTTGTTGGCAATTGCCCACTAAGTACTTTTGTACTTAGAGCTGCATGTATTTCTAAATGTGCAGGTTGAGCTGTGATGAACGATGAAGTGTTGCTGAGTGGAGCTTTTGTCGAACTTAGATTAGGCTCAGAAAGAATATATGTGTGCATACATGTATCCCAGTTATGCTTTCCGCTGCAAACGCTGATTATATTTTAGTTAAAGTTATAACTAAGCCAAATACTCTTTATGTATTAATTCATGCTTATTTCAAGTTTATCAAGTACCCTTTTATTTCCATGCGTCAAGCCATCAATGTCTTATTTTCTCTTAAATAATTTATTGATAAGTGTCCATTTCCTTCAACATTATTGAGTAATGAACAAGATGAAAACGCCCATTTTTCTAAGCCTGCTTCTTAATCCCCTTCCATAGTCACGGTTTCCCAGATTAGCTATCCTTAGCTAAGATCGGTCGTGACAAAACTTGATTCTATGCCCAAAATACCTAAGTTGCCCTTCATGTCAACATCCCCAAGCGTACTTGTATGACAAAAGTCTTACAATATTTCAACTTTTGCTGAAAAGTGTGCAATCAATCGAAAATTATTATATTTTTTATTACTTCAAGGAGCATGCCTCGACAAGATACGTGAGCTTGCCGACACAAATTGATTCCAATTTGGATCGGCAAGGTGATCCACGATCAGCACGTTAATTTTTTTAAAATAATAAATAAATCTACAATTAAAAGCTGTCAATTTCGAACAACACCCGGCAAGATACGTGAGCTTGCCGACCCAAATAATAAATAAATCTACAATTAAAAGCTGTCAAACGGTGAGGTATTCCCACGTCGACTTCGCGCTTGTCATGGGGTTGAATTTTGGAGACTATACATTCGATCCATACGCCAAGCACGATGCACACCACATGGCAGCGTTTCAATTATTTTGTGGTTGCCAGAATTTAACGGTGCCACAATTGATCTCGATAGTGAACGACAAGGAGAAAATGATACATGACGAGGATGGTACTGTATATCTCAAGGCAGTCCTCGTCTGTGTTGCCCACACCACCATCTTTGGTTCCGACAAGCTTATTGAGATTTGGGTTTGGACTGGTTGATAACTTGAATGAATTCAACCAATTTCCATGGGGCGCTTTTGCTTACAAGCTATTCTGGAACTACACTACGCATGCGGGTATCACAAAAGTAAGGGTTTGAGATTTTGAGCGGGTAACTCCACATACTCTGGATCATATGCTATTTGAGATAGCTCTTGCTCCTCTGACATCTTTATGTAGAAAACTTTGGGTTTGCATTTATGACCATAGACATAAGGGTCATCACAATTATAGCAAAGCCTCTTCTCCCTCCTTGCAGCCATCTTTGCACTAGTGAGGAGTTTAATTGGAACTCTTGGAACATTTGGTGTGGCTGGTTTAGTGGAGACCACTCCTTCAGGTTTCTTATATGGCTGAACAGGATTGGTATAAACTTTGGGAACAATTTTCACCCTTTTTGCCAAAGCATCTAGAGTTAGCACCTGCTTTTGACCAACATAAATGGCATCTTGTAGAGTCTGTGGTTTGAAAAGCATCAGAAAACTCTGCATATCATCTGATAACCCACTAATAAAACTGGCTACAAAGTACTCCTCAGAATAAGACATGTGACTACTCAGCACCAAATAAGACCTCAACTCCTCAAACTTCTCAACATATTGATCATATGACCCTGTTTGTTTAAGATTCTTAAATTCATAATGATTTTCACATCACTTATGTCATAAAAAAAACAGCAACAACCTCTAGAAACTGATCCCAGCTAATATCCAGAATATTTTCATAACCAAAATTTTGAAACCACTGAAGAGCCTTCCCTTCAAAATTATGAATAGCCAGCTGTATCATATGTTCATCACTAATAGCGGATGTGAGCTTAAAGTATGTGTTACACTTGATAATCCAAGATCTAGGATTAGATCCATCAAACTTTGGAAAATCCACCCTATGAAACGAGTTTCCTTGGCTATTCTGTGATTGCTCAGATGTAAATTTAGATGAGTAAGCTGAAGATTTAGACTTAAACCCCTTACCAGATTGGAAGTTTGGTGGAGTTCTTCCCAAAATAGATGACTCAGATTTGCCAGTATCTTTGCCCATATTCATCAATTGCAGCTGGATTTCGGCCAAAAGTGTAGATAGATGATCACACTTTTGATCGATACTCTTCATCTTATGGTCCACCTTCTGATCAACAGTTGAAATTAGCTGATGAATTTTTTTCCTCAGCTGCCTTTCTCTTCATGGTTTCTGTTTGCAAAATCTGATCCAGCTTCTTTTGTGCATCCTGCAGATCCTTAAATCGAGTTGCCTCCGCCATAATTTTTTGCCCAGAATTTGCTCGAGATGCAAATACTTGGCTCTAGATACCAATTGTAGTGGGTCCAGATGTATAATTTGTGTATTTATATATAGGATTGAGATTCGGGTATAAATTCGAAGAAGAAAGGAAGAAGAGAGAAAAATGAGGAGGAAGTTGATAACTTTCTTTTCATGCCTTTTACTTGAATAACAAGAGACCTTATATCAGTGGTCCCAACCACAACGAACACAATTCTTAAAATAACTAAAACAACAATTGTAAAATTAAAAGGAAAGATAAACGCATTTTCTTAAGAAATGCGATTTCATGCCCATCAATACTTTAGCTACGTGTTCGGTTCCTCTCAACTCCATCTTCCACCTCCACAACTCCTTTCTCCCCCAAATCCGTGACAGAACTGATCTCAAAAGTTCAACTGAAGAAGTGGTATCGATTGACTACAATGATCAGTCGACCAGTAAGTAATTTAAACTTACATTAAATAGTGTCTATCAGTTAAATCAGCTATAAGCCTTCAATTCTATGAAATTTTTTCTCTAACTGATAAGTTGCGTTAAAAGTTGTAACTGTTTGTTGGAAACTGGTACTAAAATATCCTAACTGGACAAGTATTTTAGTTGCATTTAAAAATGTTTTAACTTGTCCTAACTTTTTCCTTAGCCAAACTCGTTTTAACTCATTTTCCTCTGCAATAAAATCTTGAAAATTTAACTGATTTGACAAAATGCAATGATTATATTCCTTTTCTACTTTTTGAGGCTCACGTCTCCTGCAGCGACGGCGGACGTGAAAATTTTCTTTAAAATTGCTTTAAGGCACAAAAATCGAACAAACCCTTCGTCTTCTCACATACTTAGTATTTTTAATACCTTATGCCTTGAAATTTTTCTTCATCACAACTTAAAAATCTTCCACGGACTTCTCTATGAGAATACGTTCTCTTTGCAGAAAAATCTTGTTCCGACCATGGAGAGATGTTGGGAACTTAATGGAATATCCTAATCCTTGTTTTAATGATACCAAAATCCTTAGGCTTGAATTGTAATAGACTAGAACTGCTCGAACTCAAATGTTAGAGTTCTTTTCTAGTTTAGTTAAGAGTTCTAAAGACTGAAAACTGAAGACTGAAGAACGAAGGACTGAAGACTGAAGTTGTCGACTGAAGTATCAGTCGAAGAATCGGTCTTGAACTGATTACTTAATGCGTGCCACGTGGAATCAGCAGACTGATACTAAAGTCAAGTATCAGTTAAACATTCTTCCTTGGACTGAACCTTCAACGTTCGGAAGAAGCCACTTACTCCAAAAGTACAGCCGCATTAAATGCAGAGATCTCAGAATCGTCCTTTCTCTGCAGAGGCCATTCCCATTTCGTGACTACCTTTTCAGAGATGTCGCATCTCCTGCTTTTCAAGATAGCCGTTCTCACCAAACAAGGAACCTCGAAGATTGAAGCCTCAGCCCAAGATTCAAACTACTCTCTAACGGAAGAAATCTTGAAGACGTTCTCCGCCAATGGATCTATTCAAGACCTCTCCTATAAATAGCGCTCGATGATCACTTCAATCTTCACCGATTCAACAACATAAGCTAAAACTCTGCCAAAATTGTTTCTCAGCCAAAAGCCTAAACTCTCCAAAGCTTGAATTGAAGAAGAGAATACCAAAGCCAAAAATCAATTACTGCTGATTACATAAATTCTCTTAGACCTTAGGCAAACCTTGTTTACCAAAAGCCTAGGTCAAACTAACTCCAAAGAACTTGTTCTTTGAAGTTTAGTTGGCAAGATTCCAAACCTCACTTCGACCGATAGAATCGAGTGTTTGAGTGAAAAGGAGTTCAGGAAGGTACTCTGACTCCGTGAGATCTTAGCGCGAGTGAAGTGCTAGGAGTGAAAAATCCAACAAGGTGTGTTAGTACTGAAGATTGGATCTTCAGTTGTTTCGGTTTGCTGTGCACCCGTAAGCACTAGCAGTTTGGTTGTGTGCGCCGGTAAGGCACATGGTTTGCAGTGCACCCGAAAGCACTTGCGGAGTGAAGTTGTTGGTCTGATCAACCGACCGTGGACGTAGGAAGTGTTTTCCGAACCACGTAAAAATCTCTGTGTTATTTACAGCTTTTAGTATTTACTTTCTTACTTGTGCTCTTACTTTGATAAACTGAAAACTGACTTAAAGCATAGAGAAACTTAAAGACTAACAACGCGCTCAAGTCAAAGGCTATTGCGAAATAAAAGATTTTCGATGCATGTGTTATCAGCCTGACTAATCTATCTCTTGATAGTCAGTAAGATTTATAACATCTCTGTTTATCAAAATCAACTGAAGCCTTACGTGGATCAGTTAAAGACTTTAGACTTAACTGATAACTCCTTACTGAAGAGTATTCAGTATTAGTCATCAATCATGTTTTGGTCAAAACTCTTTTCTGTAAACAAGTGTCTAAGTTTGTGTTTAAAGTTTCGTTTTGAGTTTCTTTGTTGAGAATTCGCGAAAATAGACTATAGGTGTATTCCCCCCCATACACCTATTCGAGACCCTCCCGACCTAACAATAGACCAATTACAAAGAAGTCAGGGAGTGGGAAAATGATGCTCGCGTGCCTGGTCTACACAGGACCATTCCATTGGATTGCAATACTTCTCCGAAGTCAAGCTCCTTTCTTCTCTCACTTATATCCGGAGATTAGAGTGTCTTCCATCATAATGCCAGGCGCAAAGAAGCTTCTAAGCTTTGGGAGGATACAAGTTGAAGTAACAAATTCCAAAAGTTACTTCAATTGGTTATCAAGCTTATCTCACGTATCTTGTACACCTCCCATGGTAGCAACAACAACGAGCCCTCACTCATTGTCCGCCAGCATCCTTTGCCGCACACGGTCGTCTCAACATAGACCTAGTGCAGACAAATCAATAGTGTTAGTCCTCACGACTGTCACTGATTCGATATTGTTCGCTATTTTATTTAACACGCTGCAAGTGTACGGGTGCAATTGTATACAGTAGCAAGCAAGGTCGTATTCCACAGAGACTAATGATTATCAATGCCTATCCTTAATTATTCTACTCTATCTTGACAAACAAAATTAAGAATTTTTGTTGTAAAGAAGAAAATAAATAAAACAGCAGGAAACAAAACAAATCAAGCTGCGAAACAGAGAAACAGATAAGACAAGATTTCCCAAGGCGAAGGTTTCAACAGATTCTCCTAACTAACATGTTCAATTCAATTAATAAGACGATTCCTAAGGCAATCTCTAAGCTAGTCCATACCCACTCCCGTGGCATACAAACCGTTGATTACATGCAAGGCTACCATCCCCGGATCTCACTTCTAACATGCAACTCCTAAAAGCTCATAGGATTAACGCCCTTACACATATCAATTCCCTTTAGAATTAAATATATGTGTTCTATGTTCTTAGTTCAGGTAATAATTATCATCTCCCGATATCAAATTAAAACCTAAGATTATGCTAAATTGCTGATCAATCAATAAAGCAAACAAGATAAACAAGAACATAAAAAGGAATAATAATCTCAATTAATTGAATCAAACAGTCAGAAATTCAAATCATGTCTACTTCCTAAACCCTGGGAAAAGGGATTCTAGCCACACATAGACATATGAACTAGAATCAATATCTCAAATATACAAATAAACATTCAACAATGAAACCGTAGTAGAATCGAGAATCTTCAGTTCTTGCTCTGGCTCCGTTCTCCGTCTCTCTCAGCTCTCAGGAAAAGTAAAATATGATAGATGGTGATAAAAGCTCTTTAGAAATAAGTTCTTGGGGAGTATTTATATGCCCTAGGTCAAGTAGGACTCAAAAATACCCCAAAATCGCGTAAAAGGCTGAAAAACGAACTTTTGGGCGAAAACTCGGCGACTCGCGCGGCCGCGCTCCTGGACCGTGCTGTCTTCGAGCAAATTCTGCTCCGTCGCGCGGCCGTGGCATGCGGCCGCGCGAGCCGACCGCGCGAGCTCTGACGCTTTGCGCAGCAATTTTGTTTTGACTCGTTCTCCTTCGTCCGAACTCCGATTTATGATCCGTTTGGGCTCACGAACTCCTATCGAGACGATCTACAACTTTTATTTCAGCCAATTCTTCCAAATAATGCTTCATTATTTCTGAAAATTCGTTCAAACAACAAGCAAGTGACAAGTTCTTGACCATAAACCAATATAAGCTCAAATAAATCAACAAACACACAAAATCCTCATAACTAAACATCAAAAATGACACACCAAGAGGTAAAAAATGCATGTGTATCAGATATTCGCCTCTCACACCCATCCCACCTTGTCTCTCTCACTCTCCATCTTAAACCTTCTTCATACCCTTTAAGGTCCGTATGTTTGGCTGCACTTTCATAGCTTTTCTCAAGAGCCATGTATACCGATCATTATCGCCCACATTCACCTCCACAAACACTCATCTTCTCCTTTTCCCTCAGCATCTCCCTCCCCACTAGCGTCTTCCTCTTCTGAGTCATAACTGCTCATACTCCTCTCGAATCTTCTTACGAGCTTCAGTGAAACAGAATTGGGTATCGTCTGATCATTGCTTCCATCATCAGACATCCTTCCTTTTTGATGTTTCCAAAAAGGGGGAAAGAAGGCAAAGAAAAACCTTCAAAGATTGAAGTTGGTAAAGCAAAAGGATCACCAGCAGATCAGGGGAGACGAACCAGTAAGACCTCGAGTCAATGGAAAACAAGTGTGGAAGAAACAAGCTTAGGAACATGAAGATGAAGATGAAGACCAAGAAGAAGATGAAGATGAAGATCAGAGATGAAGATCAAAGTTCAAACAGGCAGACTGCTGGAGTGCATGGACACAAATTCGAACTTTGTGTTTGTGTATTTTCTTTGTTTTGTTTGTTTTGCTCTGTACCACAACTGATTTCTCATCAGTTATCTTGAAATAAAAATGCTACTTCTGTTGATCTCAACCTGAAAACAATGTCTTTTTGTCCAGGCTCTGATTATTTATTTCATTTATGTCTTCGTTCTGTTCTTTAACTGTTTTGTTTTTCCTCTGTGTGCAAGTTTTTAGGTTACCTTGTTAAGGGGGAATAGTATTCACCCTGTTTAGTAACTTACCTTTTGTGTTCAGTCTTTCATTTTCTTAGAACTGATTGTATGGTTTTGGCATCATCAAAAAAGGGAAATTGTTGGGAACTTAATGAAATATCCTAGCCCTAGTTTTGATGATACCAAAATCCTTAGGTTTTCTTTGTAATAGACTAGAACTTTTCGAACTCAAATGTTGGAGTTCTTTTTCTAGTTTATCTAATGTTCTGAAGACTGAAGACTGAAGACTTAAGATTGAAAACTCAACTGATGTTTGCAATTAAAGGCAGAGTCAAAAACTAATGTTTTGACTAAACGAGTTTCTCACTGAAGAATCAGTTGTGACTGATTCATTAATTAATGCAGGCCACATGGATTTAACGGATTGCTACTAAGTCAAGTATCAGTTAACTTTCCTCCTCGAACTGGAACTCCAGAGTTAAAAGGAAGCCACACACTTCAAGTACAACCACATTAAATGCAAAGATATTGAGGACCGTCCTTTCTCTGCAGAGCATTCCTTTTTAGAGGCGTCTTACCTCTTGTACCTGAGACGTTGTTTCTCACCAAACAAGGAACCTCTATTGAAGCCTCAGCCAAATTCGAATTACTCTCCAACGGATGAATTCTTGAAGACCATCTCCGCCAACGGATCTATTCAAGACCTCTCCTATAGATAGAGCTCGATGATCACTTCAATCTTCACCGATTCAAATACACAAGTTGAAACGCTGCCAAAATTGCAACTCAGACATTCAAAGCCTTCCAAAGTTTGAATCGAAGAAGAGAATTCCCAAATTTTGAGCTCGAGGCATCACTGTTTGGGCAAGAATCTCGATGTTTGCGCCACAAAACTGGTTTCTTATTTAGCTTAGTTTTTAGAAATCAAAATGATGCAGGAGTATTTCGCTTTTTATTGAAATTATTCTTCAAGATTCGACCTTTCGATTATGAAAATGCTCGCTGTGAGTCACCACGGAAGAGGGTTTCTCGGAAATCCCAAAAATTGTGAAGATGTAAAAGGGATGGAGCAATTGGGCGAGGGTTTCTCACCGCGGAAGAGGGTTTCTAGAGGGAATTAAATGTCAAAATCCAATAGGTAATATGTTATAATGCACGAATATCCTCTGGCCGCCTAGAGAAGTAGTCAAAAAAATGTGGCCGGCTCGTTGGCGATGACCGATGGCCGGCCACATTTTTAGGGCCACTTAGTCGGCCGGTCAGTTGATTTTTCTGTATGTACCATATATTATGAACGAATGGATGTCCATTACGAAAATAAAAAAATAATAATTACTAATTTGTTACTTAAAACATGTTAGAATGTACTCTATTTCACATATATTCCTTAAAACATAGTTTTAAACAATAAAATATGATAAGAGTTTACGCCTATTACTAATTTCAAATTTAAAGGATATAACATGCTAAGTTATTCAATAAAATATAGCTCGAACAACAGTGAAATCGCGAATTAGAATTAAGTAAATTGAGATTTAATCTCATCAAATTGATTTTCAAGATTTAAATCTCTCATTCGAATTTATCTAAGAGAAGGTGTAGATGACACAATAACTTTATTCTAAAAAAATCAAAATTATTAATATAATATCTATAGATCATTTTATGGTTGCGCGATTGAAGACACCTCCATAATTAACCGTAAAATATATCGTATATTAATCCATCAAAACAAAATATAATAAAAATATAAATATATGATCTAAAGGGAATTAAATGTCATATGTTATAATGCACGAATATCCTCTGGCCGCCCGGAGAAGTGGTCGGAAAAATGTGGCCGGCCATGAACTACATCGTTTGCGATGACCGATGGCCGGCCACATTTTCGGGGCCACTTTGTCGGGCGGTCAGTTGATTTTTCTGGATGTACTATATATTATGAACGAATGGATGTCCATTACGAAAAAAAAAAAAATACTAATTTGTTACTTAAAACATTTTAAAACGTACTCTATTTCACATATATTCCTTAAAACATAGTTTTAAACAATAAAATATGCTACGAGTTTACGCCTATTACTAATTTAAAGGATATAACATGCTAAGTTATTCAATAAAATATAGCTTGAACAATAGTGAAATCGCGAATTAGAATTAAGTAAATTGAGATTTAATCTCATCAAATTGATTTTCAAGAGTTACCGGCGGCGTTTGCCGTCGGTAATGGCGAGGCGGCCGCCGAAAAATGAACTACCTGCGGCGAGACGCCGCCGGTGAATTTCTCGTCGGTAACACAATTACCGGCGGCAAAACACGCCGCCGGTAATTACCGGCGGTAGGTACCGCCGTTATAATTCGTCGGTGAACGGCGGAGACCTGCCGGCACATTACCGGCGGCGTTTTTGCCTCCAGCAATCTTCACCGGACGGCCGCGGTGTTTTCCTGCCGGAGACTATTTCATTACCGGCGGAAAAATGCCGCCGCTAATTGCCGGCGGCCGGTAATTTTTTTAAAAATTTAATTAATTAATTAATTATTTTTATTTATTTATTTATTTATTTATTATTTTTATTTATTTATTTATTTATTTATTTCATAAGTTAGACAAACTTCCCAGTCGATCACCCATCTTAGTTGTGCTCTAAGTCAAGCACGCTTAACTTTGAAGTTCCTTTCGAATGGTCACCAGTACAGAACACTCGTATTATTGATATATAGTAGAAAAATGGGACCATAAATATTTATAGGGGGCTTTTAACAATTCTTATTCACCGAATTAAGCATGACCTCTCTACGAAAATTCTCCTCGCAAAACCCTAACCCTAGATACTGATTCGCCGCCGTCTTCAGGTCTCCGGCGATGACTTCTTCGGCAAGCGTCTCTCCGGCTGATAGAGGGGGGCTTAACCTCCCGCCGGTGTCGAATAATTTTCAACCTCAGTCAGCTGCTATTGCTAGTGCATCGATTCGTAAGGAAAACACTCTCAACCCTCCGACTCTGACATCGGAAACTACTACTGTTATCGATAAGTCTTCTACTGCTCCTAAAGACTCCTATGCATGGGCAAAGGATACTATACGTTAAAATTTACTACTCCAGAGGATAAAGCCACAGCGAAGGCTCACGTAATTTGGGATTTAGCGGCTGGCTCTATTCGCCTGCGTGACTGGGTGCGTTTGTTTAATCCTTATAAGGAATCATCCTCTCTAGCTCAGGTCTGGGTGAGAATTTATTATCTCCCGGTCGAATTTTGGCACCCGGAAGTTCTTGCAGGTATCGGTCGATGGCTTGGGCAACCGTTGAAAATTGATGGAAACTCATTGAATGATGAAGTTGCACACTTTGCGCGTATCCTTGTGGAAATTGATTTGGCCAAGGCCCTTCCGGAAAATTTGGTTATAGATGGGGGTGACTATTCTTTTAAAGTGGAATTTAGCTATGAATATTTTCCTCTTTTTTGCACTCGATGCAAAATCACAGGACACTCGGCGGATAAATGTCGAAAGGGAAGAAAGGAGAAGCAACCGATTGAGGAGGGCCCAGTTATTAAAGAACCGAAATGGCAGCCTAAAATTGTGACGCCGCATGTTGATCTTGAAGAACAAAATTCGAAGGATGGGGATACCCAGCATAAAGAACTTTCAGGCCCTGATTTGCTGGAACTTCTTAGTAAAAAAGGGAGTCCTCAAACTGTTAATCGCTTTGAGGTTTTAGAAGATCTGGAGATTCAGGAAACCGCAGCCATGGAACATGCGATTGATTCATTACCCAATAATTCTGGGAAGATTGTCGATAACTGTCTGACGCCTCAGAATAGAAGCGCGCCGGAGCAAGTTTTGCAGGGACCGGGTGAGGTTGGTAAGTCTAATGAGACGTTGAGCAACAAGGCAAATGAGGAACACACAAAAAATTTGAGTAAAGCTGGAAAATCGATACAGCCTGACGATCACAGGACGGAGGAACAAGAGAACCCTTCTTTGTCTCAGATGGAGGGTAGTCTGATTTCACCACATCAAGATAATGACAAAAAGCTCATAGCTCTGGAAGAACAGAAGGTGCAGAGACTAAAGCAATCTATAATTCAGGAGCAGGTGGTCCATCCAAAACACCCGACTCAAGAACAAGATTTGCCGAAACGGGGTAGGGGAAGGCCTACCAAGCAAGATCAGGCAGCACGCAACCACAATAAAGCCTTATTGCAGCAACAAGAAAACATCAAAAGCAGGCTTAGAAAGTCGGTGGAGTCGGGACATAAACCAAGAGACTATATCATTGATTATAGTAACACGGACAACTTCTGTACAATGGACAATATTGCTACCAAAAGCTGGGCAGATGAAGTGGAGCTGGGGGAGACCCAGTCCAGGAATACTCTCTAATTCCATGAATATGCTTGTTTGGAATGTCCGTGGCCTGACGGACGAGTCCAAAAGGCTTCTCAAGGAGCATTGTAACTCCTTTTCTCCGATCATTGTGGGTTTGATCGAGCCCAAGGTCAGATTTCATAAGGTCAGGCAAAGTTATTGGCGCTCTATTAGCATGGTTCCTCGGCATCAAAACGCTAGGGCTACTCGTCGTTCTAACATTTGGTTTTTAGCTCATCCTTCTGTGGTTACTAATATTATCCACTCTTCGGAGCAATCTATTATTGCCGATTGCATTTGGCAGAATTCTCATTTTCGGGTAGCGGTGGTTCATGGTGCTAATGATCAGATGATTCGCCGGAATTTGTGGGTGGAGCTGATTTCATTCTCTCATGGGAATACTGTGTTCATTGGGGATTTTAATGCCGTTAAGGGAGCTCACGAGAGAATTAGCACGGTTATGCCTTCGAGGAGTGCCTGTAGGGATTTTTGTGATTTTATCGACGCTACTAATTTCATTGAGTCCCCCACGTCTGGCTTACAGTTCACCTGGTCTGGTCAGCGCCTTCTTCCTCGTCATGTTGAGTCTAGGCTAGATCGTGCTCTCTTTTCGGCCAGCTTTGCAGAGATTTGGACTGACATTGTTATGCATGCTTTGCCTCGCTTGACGTCCGACCATTCTCCTTTGGTTTTTAAATGCAGCTCGACTGATAATGTTAGTCGCCGTCCGTTTAAATTTCTTAACATGTGGGTGTCTCATCCGAGTTTTCTTGATATGGTTAGTGCGTCTTGGTCTGCTACTGTGGAAACTCGTTGCCCTATCTACAGAGTTATGGTCAAACTCCGTAGGCTTCGCGGGGATATTCGTCTCTGGAATCGAACTACTTTTGGGAACGTTGACAGGCAAATTCAAGAGGAGCAGAGGGCTCTGATGGACGTGCAGCACAGGATCTCTGAGATGGGTTACACGGATGCCAATTTTGACGAGGAAATTGCGGCACAAGCTGGTCTTAATGTCACTCTGACAAGAAAAAACATTCTCCTTCAGTAGAAAAGTCGAGTCAATTGGTTAATGGATGGTGATAGAAATTCTACTTTTTTCCATCGTATGATTCGTTTCCGGAAGCAGAATCATAGTATAGCACATTTGAGGATTAATGGTGTGATGACTTATGACTCGGATATGATACAACAACATATCATTGATTACTTTTCCACTCTTTTCAAACAAGAAGGGAATCCTACTGTTGACCGTGTTTTATTGGAAGCAATTATAGAGGATTGTATCACTACGGAGCAGAACAACGGTCTTGTCTGTACCCCTAATGATGATGAGATTACAGCTGCGGTTTTTGGGATGGATTCGAACAGTGCACCGGGTCCGGACGGTTTTTCTGGGAGATTTTTTCAGAGTAGCTGGAGCATTATTAAGAATGATGTTATTTCTGCTGTGAAGGCCTTCTTCATAAATTCGTATCTGCCGACTGGGTGCAACTCCAGCACGTTGATTCTGATACCCAAAAAAGACACTGTGGATACCACCGCGGATTTGCGCTCGATTATTCTGTCTAATTTCTTTTTTAAGATCATCTCGAAGATTCTCGCCACTCGTTTAAGTCTGGTGGCGGCGACAACTGTCTCGGGTAATCAATTCGGTTTTATTAGCGGCCGTTCTATCTTTGATTGTATTGCGCTGGGATCTGAGGGCTTTAACTGCATGAATCGCACGGGTCGTAAATCAAACATGGCTTGCAAGATTGACATCAGTAAGGCGTTTGACACTATGAGCTGGAGCTTTATTATTCAGGTGCTTCGGGTCAACGGTTATCATGAGAAGTTTATCACCTGGATTTCTATCATTTTTCAGTCTGCTCGTATCTCCATTCTTTATAATGGGCATTTGAGTGGATATTTCGCCTGCTCGAGAGGTGTAAGGCAGGGGGATCCTCTATCGCCAATTCTTTTTGGCATTGCGGAGGACGTGCTCAGCCATCTTTTTATTAATTGTGTTAACTCACGACATCTTGCTCCTATGGACTTCAGAAGCGGTGCTCACTTCCCGACTCATCTGTTTTATGCAGATGACATTTTGATCTTCTGCAAAGCTTCGATCAGAAATGCTCGCAAGATTAAGGAGATTTTGGACCTTTATGGTGAGATTTCGGGGCAGAAGTGCAACTCCTCTAAGTCTAATATCTTCTTTTCTAACGGCGTCACCAGCACTATGCGTGTGGGCATCAAGCGGGAGCTCGGGTTCACCTTGGGCACGCTTCCGGTTACTTATCTTGGAGTGTCGTTGTTTACTGGCCGTATTCGTGCCTCTTACCTTGCTGCGATTCATGATAAAATCGTGAATAAATTCTCCCGTTGGAAAGGTATGCATCTCTCTATGGCTGGGCGCATATGCTTGGTTCGGTCGGTGATTCAAAGTTCGGTAACTCATTCCATGATGATTTATCGTTGGCCAAAGTCTTTGATTTATAATCTGGATAAATGTTGTCGCAATTTTATTTGGTCTGGTAGTGTAGATACTAAGCCTTCTTGCTCGGTGACCTGGTCGCGAGTTTGTGCTCCTCGTGTTGAAGGGGGTCTTGGAGTTCGTTCCTTCTCCGCTATGAATAGTAGTTTCTTGATGAAGATGGCCTGGAGGATAATCCAAGGTCAGGATTATGGGCCTTCCATTCTTAAAACGCGTTACCTCACCAAATTTGGCTATGCTAAACCATATTTGGCTTCCTCACCTTTCTGGACGAGCATAAGGCAGCATGTTGATGATCTGGTGGACAACTCTTATACGTACGTTGGGAAGGGTACGAATACCCACTTCTGGAAGGATGATTGGTTGGGATACAAGTTGCTGGATAAGCTTCGTATCCCTCCTTTTATGCATGATTTTTTGAATCAGGCTGTAGAAGATTACTATTATGATGGTATTTGGCATTTCACGGAAGCGTTTGTTATTAATTTCCCGGAAGTCGTGGTTGACATTCTCTTACTTCCTATTGGTGACGAAAGAGATTCTAGATTATGGAAGTCGTCTGTCAATGGAAATGTCACGGCGGCTTTAGCCTATGATCGGCAAGGACCTCATTATCCTGAGGTTAGATGGGGACACTGGATTTGGGAGAAGTTCATCCCAGAGAGGCGTTCTCTGCTCTGCTGGCGTATCATTCATAAGCGTCTGCCCACGTTTGATGGTTTGATGAGGAGGGGTATGATGGGGCCGAACAGATGCGCGGTTTGCGGCATGGTGGAGAAAAGTATAAACCACTTGTTCTGGGAGTGTACTTCGATTCAGCCTGTCTGGAGAGAGTTCGCGACTTGGTTTAACAAAGACTACTCTCATTATATGGATATTCATTGCGTTCTTGTTGCTGCCTGGAATGAAAATTTCAGCTCGCAGGTTCTCTCCTTCTGGAAGGCAGGAATCATCAATTTACTTTGGAAGATTTGGGATTGCCGCAACAATATCATCTTCAATGAGATGAATTTTCATCAACGGATCATTACAGGATTTCTTAAAGTTATGTTTAAGGAAATGGATTTGAACTTTTCAAAGCTCGGGAACACTAACAACTCTTGGTCGGATTATCTTGCTATGCATAGTATTGGTGTGGCGACGAGAGTGGCTCCTTCTCCCACCATGATTGAGGTTCACTGGTGGCCGCCCGTAGGTCAATGGATAAAAGTAAATACTGATGGTTCGGCGTTGGGAGCGCCGGGAAATATCGCCGCTGGTGGCGTCTATCGCGATAATTGGGGTTGGGTCCGTGGCTGCTTCCACTACAAAGGGGGTGTTGGTTTCGCCTTTGAAGCGGAGCTCTTGGCGGTCATGTATGCGATTGCTATTGCTCACAGAAGAGGGTGGAATTTTCTTTGGATTGAAGCTGATTCTTCTTACATTGTTAAACTCCTCCATTCTCGTTCGGAGGTGGTTCCGTGGCGTTATTTGGCTTCTTGGAAACGCACCCTGCGGTTGCTTTTGGATTTTCGTTTACAAATTTCACATATCTACAGGGAAGGGAATACGTCAGCTGATATTATGGCGAACCAAGCACGCTCCGAGGGCTGGTGGCCTCATGCAATTGAGGAGATTAAACATGCCGTTGCCACTGATATGACGACCCATAGTCGTGTAAGGATTAAATATTGAGATGGGTTTTTGCTTGGCTTTTTGTCGAACACCTGGTGGGCGTGTGTTTTTGGAAAAGTTTTCGTGGTTCTTGGTGGTGTATTTGATTCTTTTTTTGCGTGTTTGGGATGGGTTCTGGGCATGCTCAGTTTTGCTTGTGGTTGGGCTCGGTTATGACAGTGCTGCACTTGTTGTTGGGTTGCGAGTGAGGAGCAAGCTCTTTTTCAAACAGGTGGTGGGCATTTCTTTTGGGCAGTTTATATGGATTGGGAGATGTGTCGTCCATTACCAGGACTTTGGGGTTCTTTCGGTTTCGCGCTTGAGTGAGCTGGATCAGTTTTTTTCTTCTAAGATCGTGCTGCATTACTATTTTGGCAACTACTTTTTAGCGTCAGTTTTTGGTTCCATGTCGCTGATTATTCTGATGAGAGAGGTCTGGTATTTACGGAGACGGCGTCCTACAGGCCGTTTTTTACTCCGTTTTCTGACAGCGGGGTACTCCCGGCGACGGCATATAATCGGCCGGGTTATCATCGTTTTGGTTTGGGATGGCTTTCTTCTGGCGAGATGGGCATGGTATCTGCGGCGACGGCGTCTTAGCGGTCGTTATTTACCTCGACCCCTCCTGATTTTTCCCTCGGCAGTTGGATGTTCCCGGCGACGGCGTATAACCGGCCGGGTCAACATCACTTTTGCTTTACTTCTGGGAATTAAGGGTTCGCTGATCTTGGGAGGCTTACGACGACGGCGTCTTGCAGACCGCAATGTCCTTCCTTTTGGTTTATGGGTGCGTCTTCCGACGAGGTGGGCATGGTATTTGCGGCGACGGCGTCTTACCGGCCGTTATTTACCTCGCCCCCTCCTGTTTTTTATCTCGGCAGTTGGGTGTTCCCGGCGACGGCGTATAACCGGCCGGGTTAACATCACCTCTGCTTTTCTTCTGGGTGTTACGTGTTCGTTGTTCTTGGGGGGCTTACGACGACGGAGTCTCACCGGCCGCAGTGCTCTCCTTCCTTTTAGTTTTTGGGTGCGTCTCTGGTTGGCAGTAAGGCGACGGCGTCTCACCGGCCTTCTGCCTTCGTTTTCTTTCTTTCCTTTTGTTTCTTGTTGGGATAGAGCCGGGATTGTTTGGGAACGATGGTTAGGCCGGAGTTCCGGAAACTTTCTCTTCCGCTCTTTCCCTTTCGTTTTCCCTCCTTCTAGACGAGTACTCTTTTTCCCTTTTTACGGTTTTTCCCACTGGGTTTTCCGTAAAAAGGTTTTAATGAGGCTCGGCCCTTAGTCTGCTTTCTTGTGCTTTCAAGGGTTTTTTTAGGTTTTTTCTTTTAATAAATCGTATTTTAATAAAATAATTCATTTAAAGTTTAATTCAATATACAAAATCATATATTCATAACCTTATAATATATCGAGATGGTATCCATGAGATGTTGTTAATTACGGATCGAACTCGTTTTTGTCTTTATTTTTATATCGCAAAAGTATTTATTTATTAATTTATTATTATTATTATTATTATTATTATTATTATTATTATTATTATTATTATTATTTTTAATCAATCTAGTTTATACACCATAGTATTTTAATTTGATAATTGTATTTTGAATTTTTTTTTCATACGTCCTTATTTTTATAAAAAACAAGGGAGATAATTTGTTATAAGATAAGTAATTTGAATTTATTTCCATTCGTCGTTATTTTGAATTTATTACTTTGTTACGAAGTAAGTGTAATGTTGTTTGAAAACATGAAATTAATAGTTGCTCATCATAACATAAATGTAAAAAGAAAGTGCAAGTGTAATTTTGTTCCTAAACTGTAACAGCCCGACTCCCGGGAGAAAAAGAAACGGCTACTTAGTGGGATTGCTAGACTTTGTTAGAATAAAATCGGTGATATGTTCTCAGACTCGGGTAATATATTGTTAATAAAGGAGTGCCGCAATTGAAGGATAATAAGTACAACAACTAGGATAGAAATTTTCCCAACCAGGATCAAAAGTTCGGAGGTCTCAGACAACAAGATAACACTTCATACTAGACATACATATATGCGAGGTTCAATTGCTAGAAATGCGATTGCCAAAAGAGTTCATAATAAATAGGCTAAGAATATTTAAAGAGTCAATCTCAAAAGATATCCACCTAAGTGAATATTATGGCAGCGGAAATTATTATTTGGAACAACAGCAACATCCTCCCTCAGCCTCGCACGACACCACCTGCCGCTCAACCTGCAAAAGGTTTTGAAAACAATTGCAGGGCTGAGTACTAATATACTCAGTGGGTTTAGCCATTTGAAAACATTTGAAAATCCATTTAAAAGAATAATCCATGCTATGAACAGTATAACATAGAAATATTTGAAAGCATTCCATGCATACTTAAAATAAATTTGTGGATCCATTTCCAGTCTTTTCTCTATTGGTGCTTCACCTATAATGTGAACATGTGGGAGCAGCCCACATAGGTCCACTACCATGCATGTTTCAGAAATGGGAGCAACCCAAGTCTGACAGTCTGAGGCAAGTGGGAGCAGCCCACAATACCCCCTTGTGTGTACACAATCCTAACCAGGGCGATCCAATCGCTACGCCGGCTAGGACCCGATCGTTAGATAACATAGGAGCACTTTAAACAATAGAGATATAAGAAACATTTTAACATGGATATTCATTTGCATTTGCGTAATACAAGTAGAGCTCAATAACTCAAAGCATACTTTGGAAAATAAAACCCACCTTGATAGGACAAGCCTGTAGATAAAATTTGCACAATTCTCTTCTTGTAAAACCAGTGCTCAAAACCTTCTAATAAGTGGACCTACAAGATAATCTAATCTTAATAGGTCGCAAAATATCGTACGAGCTAACAATTCTACAAAGCTGCTAAATCTTAATATTCTGCGCCCGGATTTTCAAAACTCAATTGAAAATCTTAAAAATCGAAATTATCAAAATATTTTTATTGCATTATTCACTATGCAAATTCATATCATATCTCAAAATCACATAAGGTAAATAATTACACTTAATAAAATAAATAGTCATATTAATATATCAATTGATTAAGATCTTAACTAAATAATTTTAAGTAAAGCATGATTTAACAAAAATTAAATCAGCCCAACATATAAAAATAAATAAAAGCAGCCCAATTCTTTTATTAAATCAGTCCATGTTAAATCATAATATAGGCCCAAAATTTTAATAGCCCAGTACTAAAAACCCTAGCCCACAACCCATCTTCTTTATTAAAAGAAACATCACACACACACACACACAACCCACACACGCACACACACAGCACAGACGCACGCACACACACACACACACACCCAGACGCACCCCCCTCACTCTCTCCCTTTCACACTGCTGCCGCCGCCCGACGGAGGCCGGCAGCCGCCCCCTCCCTTCTCTCTCTTCTCCGACTTCTCTCTCTTCTCCTCTCTCTCCCTTTTCTCCGTCGACGACAGCGGAAGCCACCGCCGGCGCTGCATTGATCGCGGCACAGCAGCAGTCGCCGCCTCCCCTTCACTCGTCTCCCTCTTGACCGGCAGCAGCAGCTGCCTCCGCCGTCCCTGCACGGAGCAGCGCCGCTGCCTCTCCTTTCTTCCAGATCTGGCACCGCCGGCGTCGTGTCGACAGCAGCACGGCAGCAGCTGCGGCGTCCTCTTCAATGTCTCCCTCTCGACCGGCGGCAGCAGCTGCCTTCGCCGTCCCTGCACAAAGCAGCGCCGCTGCCTCTCCTTTCCTCGCAGACGGCCTCCTCCCTCTTGCCACGCCGAGCAGCCGCTCGCCTTCTCCGGCTACCAATCGACGCCCAACACCCCTCCCCAAATCATCTCAAAACCCTCTATCACATTCTAGTCTTCTATTCCATTTGAAATGGTGAAGAGAAATTTTTAATCTTTTCTTAAAAAAATTCAATCTTTCATATGCAAAAATTCAGTCTTTTCTTATGCATTGGAAAAAAAAGCACTTGAGAGATATACTTACAAGTTGTGCTCTTTGATTTGTGTGGTGTATGGCTGAATTTGATTTGAGAAAACAGAAGGAAGAATTGTGTTTACTGTGAAAATTGTATGAATGAGCTTGAGATGTCAAATTTATTCCAGAAAAGTAAAATTCATGTAAGGTGATTGGCTTAGGATGTGGTGAATGGTGGAGTGATACGTGGTTGAAATTTCTTGATGAATATGACACATGGCTGCAGTAAAAACATAACCCATAAATCTTTCTACAAAAACAAAAGTCAAAATTCTACAAAATTTAATAAAAGTATGTGGGCTGACATGAATAATAAAAAAAAATAGTGAATAAAAATGGGCTTATAAAATACACACAATCTTAACAAAAATTAAATAAAACCCAAATAAGATAAGTTAGTAATAATAGTTCTATTTATACCCAATTCAAATTAAGAATAAATAAAAAAAATAAAATGTAAGATCATTTCCTTTGAGCTCGTCTGGTGTTAATATGAAATAATTTCACATAGTCATGTAGTTGCATTTAATCCCTCTTGGTAAAATTTAATAAGATCTTTTATTGAAAGAAATACCCTTTTTTTCTACAAAAATTTTTATTCGGGCGAGAATTCACTTAAATAATATTCTAAGTTCAAGTATTCTCGGAAAATCCTATTAGGAAAAATCGGGGTGTTACATAAACATAGTTCAAACAAATAGTTTCAAAACATGAATTAAATAGTCCAAAACATGAAATTAATAGTTCCAAAACATGAAGTGCTGCTCAAGGTAGCTGACCCGACCGCCTCATGAACTCCTCGAATTGAGCCATACGCTGCTCGAGGGCCTCACGTGCTGCTCGAGAAGCCTATCGTTCGGCCTCACGTGCTGCTTGTTCGGCCTGAAGGCGCTCTTCCAGTGTGGAGATTCGTGTCTCATACAGCTGCTGAGACATCATGGAAGTGTCTGTGCTTTGAGTAGACCGCCTACTAACCTGGTTCCTACCGGCACTTCCAGTGCCGTAGAGCAGGGACCTGTCGGGCCGTACGACCTCCAAGTAGATCTCAGGCAGCCGGTCCTCTCGCCCAGTCTCAACAGCAATGCGACGAATCTCCGCCTAATTCAGACATAACAATTGAAAATTGTATTAAAATAAATACATTTCACTATGAATAACTAATATTTGATTAAACTTAAACGCTTACATCTAATCTCTCATCCCTCGGTCACAGAAAAATTCCATCCTCGCGCATGTGGAGGCGAAGGAAAGTGCTATAGTTCTGTGCAGCCGAGGGGAGTCCAGTCTCCAAGCTCTGTCCATGCATGCCTATAAGATAAATAAGTTATTATTTGCGATATTATATATATATATGTATGTATATATATATATATTTATATATATTACGTATGAATTTAATTGATAATTACTAACCAGACTCTGCTGCAGGATACGAGTGGACTGAGACCCTCCCACGTGCCTGCTGATCCCTGTACCGGGTCCATCGGGCTCAGACATCCGGTTCGCACGTGCTCGCTGGGAAACGGCCTGAACAGCCTCCTGACTCCAGTATGCCTGGAGTCCTGTCCATAATTCGGCAGACATCCAGAGGGGTCTATCCATCTCCCTACCTTCATCGGTACTAGCCCTGAGCTTCCTCTTGTAGTCGCTCATCATGTCACTGTACCTCTTGCTGGCTTTCTGTTCCCACATCGCCCTGACCGCAAGCTCGTCCTCAGGCGACCAAGCAAACTCTTTCTGTTGAAAGAAATAGTTAATTTAATATATAACATTTTACAATAGATAATGATAAATTTATATGCACTATAAATTCAATCATACCTGTAATTCATCAAAGTACGAATCCTTCATAGCCGGGGGAGTCAACTTCCAAGTGTACCCGCCTGGGTTATCCACCCTCTTAAATGCTTTAGTGCAGGCTTTGGCCAGGCCCACTGGCTCCATCAAAGTACTGTGTAAAACTAATTTAAGGATTTGTTTGCTATACGAAAAATAATGATTTAAATTAAAATACTTAACCATTAGGCATCCTCTGAAAGACAATCCTCCCATGTGCTTCCCTAGTCGAGTTGGCCCTGATGTGGGCAGATGTAGGGCCTCTGGGCCTTCTAGCCCGTGAACTACTAGAGGCCTGGGGAGTCTCAGGACTCGCAGAAATCCATGTACCGGACCCATCAGATATGTCATCAGTCGGCTGCTCCCGATTAGACCGACCAGATCAACCAAACGAAAATAAACTTCTACGATGAGACATGTTACCTGTTTCAAATTGATTTAGATAAGCATTGACACACATAAAATATCATGAATTACTTGAATCTAATGAAATTTCGACAGCATAACCCCCACTATCCATCAACCAAACAAACAAATACATTGTCAAATACTTGGTACAAACAAATACATTATCAAATAACCAAACAAATACATTAATTATGTCTATCATCAATATGTTCCCTAACCATCACTACTGTCATCATCACTATCGTCATCATCAGATGTCAACGGTTGATCATCGTCTTCTGGTTCATCGTCATCTTCAATGACGACGATTCCACCGAGGGGATGAAGAAGAAGTGGCTGGTCAATGTCTACAGTTGTAAGGGTAGACATAATAGTAACAACCTCTTCTTGGAATGGTTGATCTAATGTTGAATTAGATGCATCAGTAGAGACCTGAACCTTTGATCTTGCGTTGACCTTGCATGCTGACCACCAGTTTTTCTTTGATTGGTTCATACTGGGATAGGGGCAGTAAAACACTTGAACTGCCTGACTCGCTAAAACAAAGGGATCATACTTCTTATATCTTCTTGTATGGTTCACTGAAACCAACTTGAAGTCTATATCAATAGAAGTTCCCTGAGCCGACAAGTCAAACCATTCACATTTGAACAAGACTGTCTTCTTAATTGGATACCCTGGATACTCCAGCACGCAAACCTCTTGCAGACGCCCGTAAAAGTCTAGCATATCTCTGTCATAGACCGAGCCTTTAATGCAAACTCCACTGTTCACAGTCGCACTGTCCCTATCACGATCAGTAATGTGAAATCTATAGCCATTCACAAAATAGCCGGAGTACGTTTCAATCTCATTTAAGGGCCAGGCTGCAAGCGACTTAATATACGGGTTCAAATCATCGTTAAAAGGATGACTCACCTGTTACACGCATTGATTTTAGTTTGCAAGCCAATTTTAGTCAAATAAATGTTATTAGACATAAGTAAGTCGCATCTTACATAATGGCTAAACCACATAAGAAAATTGTTATCATATGCAACCTCTAACTCCGCTTCGGTGATTGAAGGATTTGCATATCGCATTTCCCCCTCGAAGATCTTTGGATACAAAGAAAAAGTTATATGTTATTACTTATGTACGATGCTGAAAATATACATAAATTGAGCAAGAATACTCACTTGATATATGTGTCTGCAACCTCCGCACAGTTGCTCAAAATATACATGTGTGCAACAATGTATTCTTTTGGCTCCATGTATCTCTTTGTCATTCGACCAATCGGACGTCCAACTGATTTAAATATTGCGAGTACATTGGGATCATCATTCTCGGCAATAGGTTCATCAATATTGCGAGGCAAATTTCTCCACTTTGTAGTTACATGATCCTCAAAGTAGTATGAAGTGAAGGTTGACATTTCTTCTAGTATATATGCATTGCTGATGGATCCCTCAACCTTGGCTTTGTTTTTTATATGATTTTTCAATGTCCTCAAATATCGTTCAAAAGGATACATCCACCGATACTACACTGGACCGGCAAGCCGTGCTTCATCTGCCAAATGAACAGGTAGGTGCTCCATTGAGTCAAAAAAGCTTGGTGGGAAGATACGCTCAAGTTTGCATAGAGTAACAACTATCTTCTCACTCAGTATTCCCATATCATCTCTTGAGATGTTGCGAGATGTTAATTCTCTGAAGAAGAAACTTAACTCTGTAATTGTCTTCCAAACGTTCTTAGGAAGAAGTTCTTTAAAGGCAACAGGTAGCAGTATTTGCATGAACACGTGACAGTCGTGACTTTTCATGTTGTGCATCTTCAGGTTGTTCAAATTAATCAACGCATCTGCTAATATTTGACACGTACCCATCGGGAAACTTAAGACTTTGTATCAATTGTAGTAAAATCTTCTTCTCATCCCTTTCAAGCGTGTAACATGCTTTTGGATATTGTCGGGCTCCATCCAGTTTCTTCAATTCAGGCCGTCGACAGAAGATGTTCAATTCTTCTCTCGACTTTTCTGTATCTTTCGTCTTCCCCTTCACATTGAGGACAATATTGAACACATTATCAAACACATTTTTTTCAATGTGCATGACATCCAAATTATGTCGAATCAAAAGATCTTTCCAATAGGGAAGATCCCAAAACATGCTTTTCTTCTTCCACCCTATATTTTGATGTTTTGCGAGTTGAGCGTTTCTCCCATCAAAGTCTTCTGTAACCTTCACGAAGCCCAACTGCTCTATTTGATTCAAGATTTCTGTTCCTGATCTCTGTTCTGGTGGATCCACATTGCAAATCTTATTCTTCAAGAATGATGTTCTATTTGTTCTAAACACATGGTTACGAGGTAAGAACTTTCGATGATTGTCAAACCACGATTATTTTCCACTCTTCGTTAGAGTGAATGCTTCTGTATTCTCCATACAATGTGGACATGCCAATCTCCCAGCTGTACCCCACCCAGACAACATAGCGTACGCTGGAAAATCACTGATAGTCCAAATAAGAGCTGCCCGCATGTGGAAATTTTGCTTCACAGATACGTCGTAAGTGTTCGCACCTACGTCCCACAAATATTTCAACTCTTGTATCAGTGACTGCAAGAATACGTCCAACTTCATCTTTGGATTAGATGGCCCAGGTACGAGAACTGTGAGGAACATGAATTATTCTTTCATGCACAACCATGGAGGCAAGTTATATGGTGTGACAATGACCGGCCAAGAAGAATATTGACGTCCTAATTGTGCAAAGGGGGCAAAACCATCTGTAGATAGACCTAATCACACATTTCTGGTCTCCTGAGCAAATTCAGGATAAACTGAGTTCAAGTGTTTCCAAGCTGGAGAGTCTGTTGAAGTCGCATGCCAACACATATTCTCGGCTGTTGCTACAGATGCAAACAACCTCTGCAGTCGGGGCGTCAAAGGAAAGTAATGCATCTGTTTAGCGGGTGTAGGTTTCTTTCGCAAACGTCCAGATGCACGTCGTGTCTCCTTATATCGTGACTCACCACAGAAGTTACATCTATGCAAATCACTATCATCCCCCCAATACAGCATGCAATTATTAACACAACAATCGATCTTCTCCACGGGCAAACCCAAACCGTGCAGATTTCTCTTCGTACTATAGAAGTCTTCTGGACAGTTGTTATCCTTCGGTAAAGCATTTCGAAACATCGAAGACAACTGATTGTAAGTTCTCTCTGACATGTGACTTTCAGCCTTTATGCTCATGAATTGAGTCATCCAGGATAACTGTGAGTAAGTGTCACAGGATGGGTACAATGGATTATCGGCCGCGTTCAACATGTCGTAAATCTGTTGAGCGTCAGGATTGGGCGGCTCCTCCAGATTTGAAACATCTTGATAATTACTAGATCCAGCATGATCATGCACCATCCTTTCGTAGTTATTGTATGACCCATCATCCTCATCCATTACTTGGTAATTACTAGGTCCAGCATGTTCTGTCGCCATACACATCGGTGCTTCCCCGTGACAAACCCAAGTTGTGTAATTGTGGACAAATCCACGCCTAGTAACATGTTTTCTGACTGTAGGTACATATAAAAATGCTTCATTGTTACACTTCTTACACGGGCACTGACAAACATGGTTTTCGTACCTCAATATCGCATGAATTGTTGTCATTTTCCCCCATGAATTCATTCCTAATATGTGTTTGTATCCCAATATTGAGTTTTGTTGAGTTTTGATTCCTTGGTGTAGTTTTGGAGTGATTTCAGGGAAAATCAAGGATTACTTGGAGGATTTTGAAGACATGAGATCGAAGTACGTCTCGATAGGAATTCGTGAGCGCAAACGGTGACCAAATCTGAGTCCGGACGAGGGAGAACAGAGCCGAACAAGCTGACTGCGCATAAAGCCCAGGCACCCGCGGTCCGGGCCGCGGCCACGGGCCCGACCGCGGGCCTCTGCTCCAGAGCAGTCCAGAATGATTTTGACAGTCACCCGCGGTCCGAGCCGCGGCCGCGGCCCATGACCGCGGCCTCCCCTACTTCCAGCCGCGTTTTCAACCGCGGTTCATGCCGTGACCGCGGGGAAGAAGCGGGGATCCGCCTTTTGGTGGGCCCAGACGTGATTTTTAGCCCAAAACTCCATTTCCCCCCTCTTTTCTCATATCATTCACCACACACACCCACTTCATCTTCCCCAACTCTCCAATCCCAAACCCTAGCCTCCATTCTCTACCATTTTTTCTCTCTTCCACACACAAAAACAACACCAAAATCAAATAAAGAAGGGGAAGACTTGGAAAGGAGCTCATCAAGACTACATGATTGAAGATCAAGATTATAGGATTTGTCTATGAATCTCTATCTCTCTATATCTTTATTTATGTTTTCTTATGACTTGGGATTTGTTTTTATTATGAATATACTTGGCTAAAATCTCTTATCTTAGGGATTAGATTAGATGGATTTGTAATGGATTGATTTCTTTGTTTAATATATATCTTGATTGTGCTTATTGTTATCTTTTCAAGCCCTAGATTTATCTCTTGTATGATTGGTTGGCCACCTTTTGTGCATTTCTAATTTGTGATTTGAATCGGGAGAGGATAATTACAATAGATTAGGAGCTTGAAACATATCATCTCAATAAACCGGGAGGTTGAGAGTTGGGTGAGGGCTTGTTGATCTTTTGTGCTATTGGGAGTTATAGGTTAGAAATTGACCGGGGACGGCAATTATGACCCGTAATCTACTGTTTTAGTCGTCCGGGAGGGGGCTAGAACTAGTGGGGAGATCGCCCTAGATAAGTAGGCCATATCAAGATTAATATTGCATTGAAATTCATTACTATCCATCGAAATCTAGTCCCTAGGATAACTTTCCTTCAAGTCATTCCCCAATTTATTAATTAAGTTTATGTTATTGTTATTTACTTTACTTGCTTTATTTAGCTTTGTTTTAGTTCTCAATATCTCTTCATCTTTGGTTTGTCTAAATAGATTGAAAACAACTTATTAATAATATTTAGAAGTTTGAATTCACCAATCCTTGTGGAATACGACATTGCTTCCCTATATTGCAACTACACCGTGCACTTGCGGCGTAGCGAAAATATTAGCGAACAAGTTTTCGAGTCGATCCCAAGTAGCTCGCGAGCTAGCTCGACTAACTTACACCCCTAGGCTTGGGGGTTTGGGAATATTATAAATTACAAAAGGTGGGGAACTGGGAATTGGGATGGTTAGGCTGGCCGTTGGGGAATGGGGACATATAGTATAATAAAAAAAATACATTAAATCGTGGGGTCACGTGCCCCCCTGCCTGTAAACGTGAACCCCCCTATATTTTTTTTGATAAAGATCATGGGACAATATTATATGTTAGACAACACATAATCTAAAGGTCCTCGTACTTAGAATTTTTATTTCATCGAATCCTTCTAAATTCTTTTGTTTTATTTAATTCTTATTTTGATTTTTTATTTTATCGAATCCTTTTAAATTCTTTTGTTTTATTTAATCCTCATACTTTTTATATTCTAAAGGTCCTCCTACTTCGATTTTTTATTTCATCGAATCCTTTTTAAATTCTTTTGTTTTATTTAATCTTTATACTTTTTATATTTTACTCCATATGATTATATCCTTTTTTAACGTATTAATTTGATTAGTTAGTTTTTCCGTTAAATATATTCCACTTCATACAGTGGCGGAGCCAGGATTTTTTTTTTGGGGGGGGGGGGTTGAACTGTTACGGGGGTTCGGGGGCGGTAGACCCCGGGAATTTTTTTTGGGGGGCATTCAATACATTTTAGACATTTTTTACTAGAATACAAATATAATAATAATAATAACAACATTTTCATAGATAATATAGTTCAAAACATTTACTAAATTTTTTTTTGGGGGCATTCAATACATTTTAGACATTTTTTACTAGAATACAAATATAATAATAATAATAACAACATTTTCATAGATAATATAGTTCAAAACATTTACTTAATTTTTTTTGGGGGGCATTCAATACATTTTAGACATTTTTTACTAGAATACAAATATAATAATAATAATAACAACATTTTCATAGATAATATAGTTCAAAACATTTACTAAATTTTTTTGGGGGCATTCAATACATTTTAGACATTTTTTACTAGAATACAAATATAATAATAATAATAACAACATTTTCATAGATAATATAGTTCAAAACATTTACTAAAATTTTTTTTGGGGGCATTCAATACATTTTAGACATTTTTTACTAAAATACAAATATAATAATAATAATAATAATAATAATAATAACAACATTTTCATAGATAATATAGTTCTAAACATTTACTAAAAATTTTTTTGGGGGCATTCAATACATTTTAGACATTTTTTTACTAAAATACAAATATAATAATAATAATAATAATAATAATAATAATAATAATAACAACATTTTTAGACATATTATAAAAAAAAAAATGCAGAACGATCATTGTATCTCACATACATCCACATGCGATTATCACTCATTCTTGCAAATTCTAATTAAAAAAAATAAATAAAAGATCATAAATTACTTGAATCAAACGAAATTTCGACAGCATAACCCCACTATCCTAACTACCAAGTGCTCGACTCTACCAGCAGCAATAGTGACCATAGTGGTCCTAATTTACTAAGCCTATACTAGGTCTACCCGGCCCCCCAATGTCGAAGCAATAATACAATACATATAAAGCATTAAAAAATAAAGTAATAAAATTTAAAACAATCATTTGTTGGGAGAAGATCCTTAAGAAATAATCAATTTCTATCCCAAAGGGAGAAGATCCTTAAGAAATTGATTAAATCTATCCCACAATATATAATATCATATCATTTCATGATAAACACATACTAGCATACTTAAAATTCAATTAATCATACTTCATTTAACAAAATTATTTAACATAAATAAATCTCTAACAAATTTATACATAAAATTAATCATGCTTTATAATTAATCAAGCTTTAATTTAAAATTAATCAAACTCCAACAAATTATTAATTAGATTGTAAAAACAAATTTCTAATTAATTTAACTAATTAAAATTAATCATACTTCACATATTATAAATTAATTAAAATTAATCAAATTAACATTAATTAGATTCTAACAAAATAATAGTAAAAACAAATTTAAAATTAATTAATCATACTTCAAATATTATAAATTAATTAAAATTAATCTAATTAATATTAATTTTAATCTAACAAAATAATTAATAAATAAATCAAATAACGAGAACGAAAGCGTACGGTAGTGGTCGGCGGCGGAGCGGTGGCGATGGCGGTGTCGGCAGCGGCGCGGCGTCGTTCAACTGAAATGTTAAAGAAAGAAAATGAGATGTGAAAGTGAGAGATAAAGAGAAAGAGAGAGAAATAAGACCTGCAGGGGCGGCTGGCCGGCGGCGGCTGGGGGTCGGGCGAGGCGGCGACTGGGGGTGGGAGGCGCGGCAGGGAAGGGGGGAGGGGGGGGTTGAGGGGAAGTCTGCGTGAAAAGGGGATCTGGGTTGATATTTAATTGCAGAATTACCGGCGGCAAAATGCCGCCGCTAATTACCGACGACAATGCCGCCAGTAATCTGCATATGTATATAAATTTAAACTTAAATTAAATTATTTTATAAATACCGGCGGCGAGCCGCCGGTAATTAGCGGCGGCGACAATGCCGCCGGTAATTACCGGCGGGAAGTTCGCCGCCGGTAATTTCGCCGATATTTCGGCGTTTTTTTGTAGTCCCATTCGAATTTATCTAAGAGTAGGTCTAGATGACACAATAACTTTATTCTAAAAAAGTCAAAATTATTAATATAATATCTATACATCATTTTATGGTTGTCCGATTGAAGGCACCTCCATAATTAACCGTAAAATATATCGTATATTAATCTATCTACACAAAATATAATAAAAATATAAATATATGATCTAGAGGGAATTAAATGTCAAAATTCAATAGGTAATATGTTATAATGCACGAATATCCTCTCGCTGCCCGGAGAAGTGGTCGGAAAAATGTGGCCGGCCATGAAGTACATCGTCTGCGATGACCGATGGCCGGCCATATTTTCGGGGCCACTTTGTCAGGCGGTCAGTTGATTTTTTTGCATTTACTATATATTATGAACAAATGGATATTCATTACGAAAAAAAATAATTACTAATTTGTTACTTAAAACATGTTAGAACGTACTCTATTTCACATATATTCGTTAAAACATAGTTTTAAACAATAAAATATGCTAAGAGATTACACCTATTACTAACTTCAAATTTAAAGGATATAACATGCTAAGTTATTTAATAAAATATTGCTTGAACAATAATGAAATCACCAATTAGAATTAAGCAAATTGAGATTTAATCTCATCAAATTGATTTTCATGAGTTAAATTTTCAATTGCGTCGAAGCAAATTTAATGGGGGGTTTATGGGACTCACTAATTCAAAACATGTGTAATATTTAAATATTTATTTTCATAAATTGAGGTGAATAAAATATGAATTAAAACATTTAAAAGTATGAATTAAAAGTATGAATATGTTATAAACTAGAGAGAAACGAGAGAATAGAGAAGAAAATATGTATTGAGCGTCTGCAATATGAGGGCCAAAGGCCTCTATTTATACAAGTAGGAAGCTAGGGTTTTAGGGAGATTTCTTGGTCAACACATATAAGATATATCTAGAAGATATATTTACAACACTTCCCCTTGATTGACCAATCCCTAAAAAAAATGTTGCCTCATTAAAACCTTGCTAGGAAAACCCAATGGGGCAAAACCTAGTCGAAGGAAAAAGAGTACAACTGCTTCCCCTGAACTTGAAATCATTGAATATCTTTGAGTCGACGCATGCCGATCTCGTGTACCAACTTTCTGAATATCGATGTTGGTAATGCCTTGGTGAATAAGTCCGCCAGATTATCACTTGAGCGAATTTGTTAAATGTCGATATCGCCATCCCTTTTGAAGGGCGCGTGTGTAGAAGAGCTTGAGAGAAATATGTTTCGTCTTATCGCCTTTGATGTATCCTTCCTTGTGTTGCGCGATGCAAGCATCATTGTCTTCATATAAAACAGTATGTTTGGCCTTTGATGAAGCTAACCCGCACGACTCTTGGATATGACTCGTCACATTTCTCAATCATACACATTCTCGACTTGTTTCTTGGATTGCAGTGATTTCAGAATGATTTGAGGATGTTGCAGTCAAGGTTTGCTTCACAGACTTCCATGATATAGCAGTTTCACCACATGTGAAAACGTATCTAGTTTGTGACTTAGCTTCATGTGGATCGGATAAAAATCCTGCATCCGAGTACTCCACTAGAGTATTATCAGATTTTTCTTGATAATATAATTCAAGGTCAATGGTACCCTTTAGATAACATAGAATGTGCTTAACACCATTCCAATGTCTCAAAGTGGGTGCAGCGCTAAATCTTGCTAGAAGATTGACAGAAAAAGCTATATCTGGTCCAGTATTATTAGTCAGACAAGTCAATGCTCCAATTGCACTTAGATATGCTTCTGGACCAAGTATTGTTTCACCCTCTTCAATTGGTCGAAATGGATATTTCTTAGTATCAAGAGATCTAACGACCATTGGTGATGCTAATGAATGTGCATTATCCATGTAAAAGCGTTTTAACACTTTTTCTGTATATGTGGATTGATGGATAAACGTTCCTCCACGGATACGTTCCATTTGCAAACCAAAACAAAACTTTGTCTTTTTCAAATCTTTTATCTCAAATTTTTTCTTCAAATATTTAGCAGCTTTATTGAGCTCTTCAGGAGTCCCAATTTAAATTTAAATAATCAACATAAACTGCTATGATTGCAAATCCACTTTCGGTTTTCTTAATGAAAACACAAGGGCATATATCATTATTCTTGTATCATTCTTTTAAGAGATACTCGCTCAGTCTATTGTACCACATACGCCCAGACTGTTTCAACATATACAACGACTTTTGCATTTTAATTGAATTCATGTTTTTGGGTTTTGACTGCAATCCTTTAGGCATTTTAAATCCTTCGGGAATTTTCATTTATATGTCATTTTCTAATGACACATATAGATAAGCAGTTACTACATCCATAAGGCGCATATCAAGCCTTTGTGACACAGCCAGACTAATCAAAATTTGAAAGTAATAGCGTTCATTACGGGAGAGTATATTTCCTCATAATCAATTCCTGGTTTTTGTGAGAAACCTTGTGCTACGAGTTTTGCTCTATATCTCGTAACTTCATTTTTCTCGGTTCTCTTTCTAACAAAGATCCATTTGTTTTCAACATGGATTTTAGATTCCGGAGGTAGGGCTATATATTCAAATACTTTCCGGTTATCACAGGAATTTAATTCCCTTTCTGTAGCTTCTTTTCACTTTGGCCAATTAAGTCTCTGTTTGCATTCTGCAACAGATTTTAGTTGAGGATCCTCATTTACATGACGAGCTATATGAAAGGCAAATATATCATCAACAATGATATTTTCTCTCTCTAGTATCTGATGTAAATAATTTATTGAGATCTCATGATTTTCAGATACTTGTAATTCCTAAGAATTACATCGCTTTCATTGGTTGATTAGTCATTTTCGTCATTGTTTGGTTTCCATCTTGCCCCTTTCTTTTTCTAGGCATAGAATCTTTGGAACCAACTGGTCGACCACATTTTTGACGAATTTTAGACTTATTTGCTGCCAAATTTATTTGTCCTTCAAGGGCATCAATTTTAGCTGGAGTATTTGCAACATATATGTGAGATTATGTCACTTTTCTTGTATCTACAAAAGCATCAGGAATTTGATTTGCAATCTTGTGCAAATGAATGATCTTTTCAATTTCTTGTTCACATTTGTTTGTTCTAAAATCAAAATGTGATAAGTTTTTCTCATTTTAAGAGAGTTCCTTGTGCTTTTCTGGATGTAGATTTGTTCCTCCTAATGTTGGAAATGTCATTTCGTCAAAATGACAATATGCAAAACGTGCAGTAAATAAATCACCTGTAAAGGTTCTATATACCTTATAATCGGGGGTGAATCAAATCCAACATATATCCCAAGTCTTTGTTGGGAACCCATTTTTGTTTGTTGTGGGGGTGCAATTGGGACTTGAACCGTGCAACCAAAAGTTCGTAATTGAGAAACATCAGGTTCTCGGCCAAAAATAATTTACATTGGGGAGTATTCATGATTGGCTTATGTCGAACTAATGTTGCAGCATGTAATATGGCATGACCCCAAACAATAGTTGGGAGTTTTGATTTCATAAGTAATGGTCTAGCAATAATTTGAAGACGTTTAATCAATGATTCTGCTAAACCATTTTGAGTATGGACACAAGCTACTGGATGTTCAATCTCAATTTCAATAGCCATACAGTAGTTTTCAAAATGCTTGAGACGTAAACTTACTAGCATTATCAAGACGAATTCTTTTAATTGAATTGTCTGTGAATTGAGCTCTTAATTTTATGATTTGAGCAAGTAGTCTAGCAAATGTTGCATTTCTAGTAGAAAGCAAGCGTACATGTGACCATCTATAAAAGGCATTAATTAATACCATAAAATATCGAAAAGGTCCACAAGGTGGATGTATAGGTCCATAGATGTCTCCTTTAACTCTTTCTAAGAAATATGGAGATTCAGTAATATCTTTCATATATGAAGGTCTAATGACTAACTTGCCTTGCGCACAAGCATCACATGGGAATTCATTTGTAGAAAGAACCTTTTGATTCTTATGTTGTGCCCATATGAATTATTGATTATTCAGCGCATCATAGTTGCTCCATGATGTCCAAACCTATCATGCCAAAGCTTAAAGCTTTTGTGTCATTGAACTTCACGTTCATGACATGGTTTGTCTCAATTGCTTTTATGAATGTATAATACATTCCAGAAGGTAGTGATGCTAATTTTTCTTTTGTCAGCTTATAGCCTGAAACAAAAGAATTTATGCAAAGATATTCATTTCTACCTTCCACATAATTGTCTCGATGTGGTATCCATTATTACGGATATCTTTGAAACTTAGTAAGTTCATTTTAAACTTACTAGAGTACAGGGTATTTTTAATATCTAATTTAGTATCATTTGGAAAAATGATACACGCTCTTCCGGAGCCTTCAATGATGTTTGATGCACCTGATATTGTGTTAACATTATTCTCATCTAATGTCAAAACTTAAGGAAATACTTCTTCTTTTGAAGAATAATTTGTGTATTGTCACTATCACCAAGACAAATATCATAAGATTCCATATGATGTTACTGTATAGATGTTTATGCCTTGTTAAAAACCTCTCCGCAAAAACCTTAAAGGAAAAATTCGGTAGAGGAAAAGAGTACAAGACATATATATTTACGCATATATTACACTATAGTTGTCTCGTTAAAAATCTTAACTAAGAAAACCTCGTAGGAAAAAAACTTAGTAAGGAAAAAAGAGTACAACCATTTGGCCTTTAGGGTCATTTGACCTTCACGGTCTAATTTTCAATAACATGTAATATATGTTTCTATTCAAGAGCATGTAATATTCTTCAGGAATATTACTTGTGCTACTTTAATAGCATCATCTAAAGATCTTGAATGTAATATTATTCAGAACACTACTTGTGCTCAAGGTCTAATTTTCGTGAGCATATAATATGAATTGCTCTTCAAAAGCATGTAATATCCTTTAGGAATATTACTTATGCTACTTTAATAGCATCAATTTAAGATCTTGAATGTAATATTCTTCAGGAATAGTACTTGTGTTATTTAAATAACATCAATTAATTTTCAAAGATCATTTTGAAAAAAAAAAATAGAATGTATATATATAATATATTTCAGAATATAACATGTTAAACCTCGAAATAAGAGCACAAAAATCACGAAATTTTGGTATGAAAATTGATAACAATAAACTTCACAATAAACTAATTTCTATATCAAAGTAATTTAATCTAGTCGACACAAGCAATTGATCAAATCTCGATTGATCCAACAATGCAGTGGTTGATATAGAAAAAAATAATAATTCATATCCATCGATAATAAAATTAATTGACTAATTGCATTGATAAAAGCAATTAATTTAACCAAAATATTAGAGAAAATAAACAATTGATTAAATGCATCTCATATCAATAAATCGCAGTTAAATTGAGAAATAATTGATTTAACTGGAATACAAAAGTAATTAAACAATTGATCAAAATCATGTCATAGATTTCACCTTGAACAAAGAATACATGTCTTGCATATATAAAAGTAATGACGACAACAGACTAACAACAATAATCTTAATCTTATACAATCAATTGCAATCATTTGGATTGCAAATATTGAAAGCATTAGAATTCCTTTTCTGGATTTAATTTAGAACAGATAAATAAATATGAATTAATTCTATATCTCATGCTTATGACACTACTACAAAAGTTTACATACATAACAGTGCATAGATAACGGTTTTTTTCAAAAACCGTTATGTATGAGCGCACTTTTAGGAATAGATAACGGTTTTGGAAAAATCCGTTATCTATGTAGTGTTGTCTATATGCATAGATAACGGTTTGAACAAATGCGTTATGTTTTTGCGTTATCTATTAGTTGCATACATAACGGTATTACAAAACCGTTGTGCCACCGTTATCTATGACCATCTTTTATAACGGTTTATTCATAACGTTAAAGAACCGTTATGTATAAGAGTCATTTACAACGGTTTTTGAACCGTTATGTATGAGCGTCTATAAAAATTGTTATGTATAATTTTTTTTATTAATTTTTTAAAAATTATATTATATTATATTATATTATATTATATTATATTATATTAAAAATAACAAATAAATTGTTTATCCTAAAATTTGAATTTATTCCTAGATATAGATTTTAAAAAATAAAAAAATCATAACATTTTTTTTGTTTTATCATTAAGTAACACTTATATAGTAAAATGTAAATTAGAAATCTAAATACCAAAAATTGAATATTAAAAGTGAAAAAAGAGAAAAAAGAAAAAAGAAAAAAAAGGAATAGATTTTATTTAGAAAATGTAGAAATTAACCCCAAAACTACCAGCCCTAGTTCGTCCTCCCTCCCTGTCTCCTCCCTGTTAACTATGATAAAAAAAAAAAAAATTAATACATAACGGAAAAATGTTAATACATAACGGTGAAAAACCGTTATGTATAACCTTTATAGATAACGGATGCGTACTGTTATGTATGACACATCGTACCGTTATCTATGCTACTATACATAACGGTTTTGAAACCGTTGTCTATGACGTATAGAATAGATAACACCACTATACACAACGGTTTTTTTGCTCATGGATAACGGATAAAATCCGTTATCTATGAGCGTTTTTCTAGTAGTGAATTACAATTGAGTGCATGAAACCATAATCAAAATTCATGCGATAAAATTCATATATTAATCTGCTTTTTAAAGAATTTTGTAATGATTGTGAAATTTGGAAAATCTTATTATGGATGAATAAAAGCAAATTGTCCTAATCTCTAATGGTTGGCTCGAAAATCTATTGCGGCAGAGGAAAGAGAAGCAAAGTCGAATTCTTCCAAAAACAATATATTTTCTATAAAATTGAGAAGGCGGCGATAATGAGTTCAGAAACAAAATCATTTAAATCGATGATGAATGCGACAATTACGTGAAATCAAATAGAAATGAAATTATTTAATTAACTATACTCTTATATGATTCACATAAAATCGACATATATTGATAGCACAAAAATTAAAATAGAATTACCTGGAAGATGAGAGAATTAGAACTATCGTGCTGATAGAGAGAATTAGAACTATCGTGCTGAACTATCGTGCTGATAACGTGTTATAAACTAGAGAGAAACGAGAGAATAGAAAAGAAAATATGTATTGAGCGTCTGCAATATGAGGGCCAAAGGCCTCTATTTATACAAGTAGGAAGTTAGAGTTTTAGGGAGATTTCTTGATCAACACATATAAGATATATCTAGAAGATATATTTACAACAGAATACTTATTTTCAACTCTGCATTAATTATGGGGCTTGGGTAGGGGTGTAAATGAGCCGAGTCGAGTCGAGTATTGACATACTCGAGCTCGAGCTCGGTCTATATGTATCAAGCTCGAGCTCGAGCTCGACTCGCTCGAGTTTGAGATTTTTGGGCTCGAGCTCGACTCGATTGCATATTCGATGAGCTCGAGCTCGACTCGGTCCGGCTCGATTATTGAATCTTACTCGAACTCGAGCTCGTTTAGGCTCGGTGAGCTCGAGCTCGTTTAAGCTCGTCTCATACATGCTTCAACAAATTGTATATATTATGAGCTATATTAGTAATTAAGCTATAATATAGGGATAAAATCGTAATTTGTTTGAAAGCTCGATTAGGCTCGCGAGCCTAACGAGTCGAGTATGATGAAACTCGAACTCGGACTCGATACCTAGTCGAGTAGCTCGAGCTCGAGCTCGACTCGACTTATACCGAGTCGATTTCGAGTAATTTTCGAGTCGATCCCAAGTAGCTCGCGAGCTAGCTCGAGTCACTTACACCCCTAGGCTTGGGGGTTTGGGAATATTATAAATTACAAAAGGTGGGGAACTGGGAATTGGGATGGTTAGGCTGGCCGTTGGGGAATGGGGACATATAGTATAATAAAAAAAATACATTAAATCGTGGGGTCACGTGCCCCCCTGCCTGTAAACGTGAACCCCCCTATATTTTTTTTGATAAAGATCATGGGACAATATTATATGTTAGACAACACATAATCTAAAGGTCCTCGTACTTAGAATTTTTATTTCATCGAATCCTTCTAAATTCTTTTGTTTTATTTAATTCTTATTTTGATTTTTTATTTTATCGAATCCTTTTAAATTCTTTTGTTTTATTTAATCCTCATACTTTTTATATTCTAAAGGTCCTCCTACTTCGATTTTTTATTTCATCGAATCCTTTTTAAATTCTTTTGTTTTATTTAATCCTTATACTTTTTATATTTTACTCCATATGATTATATCATTTTTTAACGTATTAATTTGATTAGTTAGTTTTTCCGTTAAATATATTCCACTTCATACAGTGGCGGAGCCAGGATTTTTTTTGGGGGGGGGGGGGGGGGGGGTTGAACTGTTACGGGGGTTCGGGGGCGGTAGACCCCGGGAATTTTTTTTTGGGGGCATTCAATACATTTTAGACATTTTTTACTAGAATACAAATATAATAATAATAATAACAACATTTTCATAGATAATATAGTTCAAAACATTTACTAAATTTTTTTTTGGGGGCATTCAATACATTTTAGACATTTTTTACTAGAATACAAATATAATAATAATAATAACAACATTTTCATAGATAATATAGTTCAAAACATTTACTTAATTTTTTTTGGGGGGCATTCAATACATTTTAGACATTTTTTACTAGAATACAAATATAATAATAATAATAACAACATTTTCATAGATAATATAGTTCAAAACATTTACTAAATTTTTTTTGGGGGCATTCAATACATTTTAGACATTTTTTACTAGAATACAAATATAATAATAATAATAACAACATTTTCATAGATAATATAGTTCAAAACATTTACTAAAATTTTTTTTGGGGGCATTCAATACATTTTAGACATTTTTTACTAAAATACAAATATAATAATAATAATAATAATAATAATAACAACATTTTCATAGATAATATAGTTCTAAACATTTACTAAAAATTTTTTTGGGGGCATTCAATACATTTTAGACATTTTTTTACTAAAATACAAATATAATAATAATAATAATAATAATAATAATAATAATAATAATAATAACATTTTCATAGATAATATAGTTCAAAACATTTACTAAATTTTTTTTTTGGGGCATTCAATACATTTTAGACATTTTTTACTAGAATACAAATATAATAATAATAATAACAACATTTTCATAGATAATATAGTTCAAAACATTTACTAAATTTTTTTTTGGGGGCATTCAATACATTTTAGACATTTTTTACTAGAATACAAATATAATAATAATAATAACAACATTTTCATAGATAATATAGTTCAAAACATTTACTTAATTTTTTTTTGGGGGCATTCAATACATTTTAGACATTTTTTACTAGAATACAAATATAATAATAATAACAACATTTTCATAGATAATATAGTTCAAAACATTTACTGAATTTTTTTTGGGGGCATTCAATACATTTTAGACATTTTTTACTAGAATACAAATATAATAATAATAATAATAATAACAACATTTTCATAGATAATATAGTTCAAAACATTTACTAAAATTTTTTTTGGGGGCATTCAATACATTTTAGACATTTTTTACTAAAATACAAATATAATAATAATAATAATAACAACATTTTCATAGATAATATAGTTCAAAACATTTACTAAAATTTTTTTTGGGGCATTCAATACATTTTAGACATTTTTTTACTAAAATACAAATATAATAATAATAATAATAATAATAACAACATTTTTAGACATATTATAAAAAAAAAAAAAAAAAAAACAAAAAAAAAAAAAACAAAATTTGGGGGGCTCTAGCTCCCCCCCCAAGCCCCCCCTGGCTACGCCCCTGACTTCATATTATTATTATTATTATTATTATTATTATTATTATTATTATTATTATTATTATTATTATTATTAGGTGTTCACTTTATTAACTATTAGTATTAAATATATATTCCACATCATGTTTTTAAGGAATTGAAAGAGAAACCAGTTAAATTTGGCACGAGATCAATTTTTTATTTTTTATTTATCTTGCAAGACTCGTGATATCACTTTTATTCCAATGATACACGATTATATCATATAATCCTTCTCTTCTTAACATGATGAAATTTCAGCCAAACCACAACTAGCTACAATGCACTCAACCTGTTCGATGAAATTCCAAATTGGTGGTGGAGACGTTGTTCCTGCATTAAAATTTGAGGCAATTTGAGTCTTTTATTTCAACTGTTACAAGCTCATATTTCCGGAAGGATTCATGTAAATTCGATCATCCTGAAGGTTGTCATATTACCTAGAAATACAGTTCATTTTTTTTAACCTGGAAACAGGACGAGAAGGAGAAAATACCACATATAATTATTTATGTGAAGCTTTGGTTGAATGCGCAACAAGTAACAAGAAAACGTATCAAGAACTACTTCAACAAACATATCATACTTGCGGATTGTCTTCTCTATGACAAATTTTTTCGTCAATTATGAACCAGAAATTATTAGGCTCAGAGAATGAATACGGCGATTGTCGTCTCTACGTGTAGATTTTCTTTTTAGAGATGCACATGTTTGGAATAAAGATTTTGATAATAATTTATCAAAATCTTCTATTAGAGTATGATGTGGAAGATATGATTTGGATTATTTATGTTTTAGAGGAGGTATGATGTGGAATATAATTTAATAATAATTGGTGAAGTGGAATATATTAAACGGAAAAGTTTATGAATTAAATGGATCCGTTAAAAAAGGATTTAAAGATATAAAATATAGAAGTATAAGGATCAAATAAAACGAAAAATATTTAGAAGGACCCGATGAAATAAAAAATAAAAGTACGAGGATTTTTAAATGTGTTTTGCCTATATGGTATCATATTCGATTTTTAGTTGATAATTATAATAACTTTTGTCTTTACCTTGACACCAATTTTCTTGTTCCCCTCATGAAGTAACCAACGCATTTTCCGCTCCGAGTTTCATCGGTTTCCGTTTGTTCAACTTTTTACTATAATAAAAATACAGAAAGATTTGTGCATGTGCTAGTCTAATATAGTAATACTAAGTGATTAATGTTTAAAGATTAAAATTTTAGATTCGAATTCAACATAGTGAAATTGATTGTGTTTATTCGATTTTTAAGAAAATAAGAAAACAATTAATAGATCACAAACGTCACCGTAGCTAACCAAAAAAGGCTCGACTTCCTATTCTAATTATCTACAGATTCGTATTTTTCGGGTCAATTAAAACAAATCTTAGGGGGTGTATTGGTTCCAGAGTTTAGAGATTTTTTGTGGATTTTAAAAATTTGAGGGTATTAAATCCAGATCACCTCATCATACGAGATTTATGTGAATTCTGTCATCTCTCTTCTCTTCTGTCTAGCGTTCGCTCGAGACCAACGAGTGCTGGTGCTTTGAGCATCAAACATCTCAGCATCGGGTGAGTTCCAACGGGCGCTGGTGCTTTGAGAATCAAACATCTCAACGGTTGTTGGGCTTCAGCTCCGTTCTAGCGGTCGCTGGGCACCGGCCGGAGCTGGGTTGCTCCGGTTCTAGCTGTAGCTGAGCTCCAGTCGGCGCTGGGTTGTTGTCTTCCTAATTCCTATGATCCAATCAAGTCGATGAAAATCTATGAAAATCAATTAAAAAAAAAAAAAGAAATTAGCCAAACTTTGTATAGAGTCAATAGATTTCCTAAATCCACAAAAATCCATGAATTTTTTAAAATTCACAAAATCCAATTGAATCTCAAACCAATACACCCGCCTTAGTTTTTTCTAAAGAACAATAAATCTAACTTTATACACATCAAATTTCTATAAACAAATTATTGGTAATGTAAGTGTAAGGGGTGTTTCTTTTGTATAATTGATAGTATATAATTGAGTACTATTTTTTATCTTTAAGATTATGATTTCTCCAATTTCACTATTTCAATGGGATATAAATCAAACAAAATTAACTTAAATGATTAAAATTCCAAGAGCACATTGAGATATCCTCAAATTAATTGCAACTCATCTAAGTAAATAAAGGATTGGTCTTACTATTTTCATATATACAAATTCTCATGTGAATCTAGATGTACAGTGCATGCGGCCGATCCAATACGGTCCCGGTCCAGTTTTTAATATATTATCATTATTAATTTATATTTTTTTCAACCCTTCTTAGCCCATCTCAAAAGTATTATTTGCATGTACTAAAAATATTATTTGCATATATTAAAAGTGTCATTTATAATGTATCACTTATTTTTATATAAAGTAGTAGTATCATTAAACTTTAGAAAAAATGTAACATCCCAAATATTTAGATTTATTATATAAGTTTAATTATTAGTATTTTTCTTGTTTAGCTTATTATTATTATTTTTAAATAATTACATGATACATATAGATATGCACCATTAATTTTATCTAGACTATTATTATTATTATTATTATTATTATTATTATTATTATTATTATTATTATTATTATTATTATTATTATTAGTATTATTTTGTTTCATATTAGAACTAGAACTCTTTAGAAACTAGTATGAATATGGGATCTATTTTCAAACCCTAAAAGAGATGGACACACTAATTAATTAGGGTTTTAGAGAGCAGAGAAGGCCAGAAACGTGTGGAGTCAGATTTTCGCAGGAAATCAAGTTCAGGCAGTTTCGGGAGAACGGCCATAACTTCCTCCACAAAACTTCGATTCAAGCGAAACAGGCGGCCACGGAAAGCTCTCTCGAAGACGAAGAAGTCGTATTTCTGGGCAAAATACGATTTGAGGACGTTTGAGGCTTCAAACGAAGGCTTGAAGCTGACTGGTCTGTTCAGCTGCGATTTTGACGAATTCTTCTGGTGCGGCGCTATTAAGACCTTCATTCCGGATTTTAGTTAATTGTCTTCGACTTTAAGGTGAGGGATTTTACACTTATTCGTATAGTTATATATGTTTTTATTATCGCGCTTGATTACTTGTTTACGTGCATCTTATGACTATGATGTTATGTGTGATCATGGGACCTAAGCCATTGATCTATGTTATGTGCGATCATGGGACCTAAGCCATTGATCTATGTTATGTGCGATCATGGGACCTAAGCCATTGATCTATGATGTTATGTGCGATCATGGGACCTAAGGGGACCTAAGCCATTGATCTATGTTATGTGCGATCATGGGACCTAAGCCATTGATCTATGTTGATAAGTTGATCATGGGACCTAAGCCATTGATCTATGTATGTGTTTGGTCATGGGACTTAAGCCATCGACTTAAACTATGATTATGTTTGTCAAGGGGCTCCGGTCTCTTGGCGTATGTTTGCAAGTATGATAATGTGATTTGATTATATATGTGATGTATATGAATATTTTGTTATGTTCCTCACTGAGTATATTTTCAATATGCTCACCCCTTATCTTTTCAGTTTTGCAGTTTCAGAGTCGATGTGGCCATGGAAGTGGAGAATGACTAGGGATAAGGATTTTACATTGAACATTTTAGTTGAACTTATTAAGTTTTATTTTATTTTTATGATACTACTTTAGTTTTGGCAAGTTGATTTAAATTGGTTTAAACTTTTATAATTCAAGAAATTTTATTTTATCTATTAATTTTTCAAAGATTTTATATTGAAAAGTTTATGAAAATTGGGGTGTTACAAAAAATACCATTTGCGAAATATCATTTGCACACATGAACAATATCATTTTATGTTATTAATTAGAAATGTCATTTGTAGTTTATCATTTATTTTTATAAAAAATATCATGTGTATTTAATAAAAATATCATACGTTAGTAACAATATCATTTATATAGATCAGATATTTAAATAAAATGGAGGAAGGAAAAATAAGTGCAAGTTGGGTACGTTACGTAGATTAAAAAATTCGTAATTAGTAGATATTGATAGAAATTATTTAAATACTAGATACAAAGATAATATATTAACAAAAAAAAGTGAAATATGTATAATAAGATGGAGGGGAGTAATATTGTACATTTATTTTAATACGAATTGATATTTTAGTTAGTGGTATAACATTAATTAAGAAATTAAAGTATGGGCGGGTAGGTGATTCCAAAAATATTATAAATAAACATCTAGCAATAATTGAAGTTTAAGAGAATTAAGTTTGTCGTGCGTATAAGATATTTATAATAAGACAGAGGGACTAATGTTTTACATTTATTAATATAAACATCTAGCAATTAATAATTGAAATTTAAGAGAAGTTTGAATTAGTGTAATAACTTTAAGAAATGAAAATATAGGTCGGTCAGTGATTCCAAAAATATTATAAATAAACATCTAGCAATAATTAAAGATTAAGAGACGTTTGTTGTCGTATAAGGGCCTAAAGTTGTGAAAAATGACATGTTAAACAACTTGAGAAGTTTGTTGTCGTATAAGGGCCGCCTAAAGTTATGAAAAATGACATGTTAAATAACTTAATTTCGTGTGTATATATATTATTCCCTTTTGGTGAATTGAGAAACCAACACCTAAACTAAAAAGCAGTAAACGACACCGGATTTACGTGGTTCGGTCGAGAAGACCTACGTCCACGGGGTGTTTTGGGGTTTTTTCACTATAATCGAGAGAATTATATTTTACAAGAGATGAATGAATAAAAAATGAGATCTCCCATAACCTACCCCTAAGTCTCTATTTATAAGCATGTAAATAGACCTTAGGGCCTCAAGCCCATTCCCTAAGATAATTGGGCTTAAGCCCTTTTAATACATTGACCTTGGTCTGAGTCGCCTATGCTTGCTTGACTACGCCGGAAGCTCTATTATTTCTTTTATTATCCCGAGTCTTCAATTAAACCTGTACTGATTAGCTTAGTAATAATAATACTAATCATAAGCATAAATAGAAATGTTCCCATTATATAGTGCACAGCGCTGGTGCATATTTCAGTCCTCATCAGCTACTCCCCCCCTGGTCTGGTTGAACCGGGTATTCTTCGTGTTCAGCCAGCGAAGTATTGTTAAAGCCAGCGCTGTGCTGTTTTCCTTAATCCCTGCAAATCATGAAGACATAAGAGTTTTAATATTATAAGAAAGCAAAGATAAGCATTTTCCCCTTGACTTTGGAATTGTGGTTCCAAGTTAGATTTCCTTCTTGTTTGTTGAATGTTGACAAAGATAAATAATTTCCATTTCTTTGGTCGCATAAGAAGACCAGCACTGAGAATACCCCATATTGAATACTTTGCATAGATAAGCAATATAAATGCTTTGTGTTGGATGAACCAGAAGACCGCTGCAAGAATACCCGAATAATATAGGAAGACCCGTGTCGAAGTTGAGAAATATGATACTCTGATCATGTGAGAAAACCCGTCATAAATATTTGTCGAGTCTGAACAATATACCCTGTTGTTGAGCGCGTAAAAAATCCAGCGCTTGAGAAGACCAATAGATAACATTGGCACGCCCAAGAGGCGGCTTACTTCCCGCTGAGCAGTGATTAGAATAGATCAAAACAACCCATAAAGCAGAGGCGCAAAATAGTGTAGCCCGTAGAGAAATGCCCGGTCAGAGCAGAGAAACACCTATCAGATCAGAGAAATTCCCATCAGAGCAGCTCGGTCAGAGCAGAGAAATACCCCAGCCCGGTCAGAGCAGAGAAGTACCCCAGCCCGATCAGAGCAGAGAAATGCACTTTCAGAGCAGAGAATTGTCCCTCAGAGCAGCCCGGACAGAGCAGAGAAATCTCCTTTCAGAGCAGCCTGGACAGAGCAGAGAAATCCCCTTTCAGAGCAGAGAAATGCCCCTCAGAGCATTGAAATCCCAGCAGAGGATTGAAATTATGTCAGAGCATTGAAGTCACGGCGGAGCATTGAACTCACGGCAGAGTATTGAAATCATGCCAGAGCATTGAAATCCCGACAGAGGATTGAAATCCCGGAAGAGCATTGAAATCCCGACAGAGGATTGAGATCCCGGTAAAGCATTGAAATCACGGACGGCGGCAGAGCTTTGGGATCACGGACGGTGGTTGAGCATTGAGGTCACGGACGGTGGCTGAGCATTGGGATCACGGACGGTGGCTGAGCATTGGGATCACGGACGGTGGTTGAGCATTGAGGGCACGGACGGTGGCTGAGCATTGGGATCACGGACGGTGGCTGAGCATTGGGATCACGGACGGTGGTTGAGCATTGGGATCACTGCAGAGCAGTGAAATCACGATAGGGCAGTGAAATCACGGCAAAGCAGTGAAATCACGGTAGAGCAGTGAAATCACGGTAGAGCAGTGAAATCACGGCGGAGCATTCCTCAGCTGCTTCCCTCCTTTGTATGCATTCCTTTGCTGCTTCCCTCCTTTGCTGCTTCCCCTCCAAGCTTGACACTCTGCGCGGAGCATGGAAGACCCGGGGGGTGCAACCAACTTTCGCGGCTTACGATTAAATAGTAACCCTCTGCGCGGAGCATGGAGGACCCGGGGGGTGCAACCAACTTTCGCGGCTTACGATTAAATAGTAACCCTCTGCGCGGAGCATGGAAGGCCCGGATGGCACGACCAACTTTCGCGGCTTACGATTAAATAGTAACCCTCTGCGCGGAGCATGGAAGGCCCGGATGGCACGACCAACTTTCGCGGCTTACGATTAAATAGTAACCCTCTGCGCGGAGCATGGAAGGCCCGAATGGCACGACCAACTTTCGCGGCTTACGATTAAACGATGATTTCTGCGCGGAGCATGGAGGGCCCGGGTGGCGCGACCAACTTTCGCGGCTTACGAGTAAACGGTGATATCTGCGCGGAGCATGGAGGGCCCGGGTGGCACAACCAACTTTCGCGGCTTACGACTACACGATGATTTCTGCGCGGAGCATGGAGGGCCCGGGTGGCGCAACCAACTTTCGCGGCTTACGAGTAAACGGTGATATCTGCGCGGAGCATGGAGGGCTCGGGTGGCGCAACCAACTTTCGCGGCTTACGACTACACGATGATTTCCGCGCGGAGCATGGAGGGCCCGGGTGGCGCAACCAACTTTCGCGGCTTACGAGTAAACGGTGATATCTGCGCGGAGCATGGAGGGCCCGGGTGGCGCAACCAACTTTCGCGGCTTACGACTACACGATGATTTCTGCGCGGAGCATGGAGGGCCCGGGTGGCGCAACCAACTTTCGCGGCTTACGAGTAAACGGTGATATCTGCGCGGAGCATGGAGGGCCCGGGTGGCGCAACCAACTTTCGCGGCTTACGACTACACGATGATTTCTGCGCGGAGCATGGAGGGCCCGGGTGGCGCAACCAACTTTCGCGGCTTACGAGTAAACGGTGATATCTGCGCGGAGCATGGAGGGCCCGGGTGGCGCAACCAACTTTCGCGGCTTACGACTACACGATGATTTCTGCGCGGAGCATGGAGGGCCCGGGTGGCGCAACCAACTTTCGCGGCTTACGACTACACGATGATTTCTGCGCGGAGCATGGAGGGCCCGGGTGGCGCAACCAACTTTCGCGGCTTACGAGTAAACGGTGATATCTGCGCGGAGCATGGAGGGCCCGGGTGGCGCAACCAACTTTCGCGGCTTACGACTACACGATGATTTCTGCGCGGAGCATGGAGGGCCCGGGTGGCGCAACCAACTTTCGCGGCTTACGAGTAAACGGTGATATCTGCGCGGAGCATGGAGGGCCCGGGTGGCGCAACCAACTTTCGCGGCTTACGACTACACGATGATTTCTGCGCGGAGCATGGAGGGCCCGGGTGGCGCAACCAACTTTCGCGGCTTACGAGTAAACGGTGATATCTGCGCGGAGCATGGAGGGCCCGGGTGGCGCAACCAACTTTCGCGGCTTACGACTACACGATGATTTCTGCGCGGAGCATGGAGGGCCCGGGTGGCGCAACCAACTTTCGCGGCTTACGAGTAAACGGTGATATCTGCGCGGAGCATGGAGGGCCCGGGTGGCGCAACCAACTTTCGCGGCTTACGACTACACGATGATTTCTGCGCGGAGCATGGAGGGCCCGGGTGGCGCAACCAACTTTCGCGGCTTACGAGTAAACGGTGATATCTGCGCGGAGCATGGAGGGCCCGGGTGGCGCAACCAACTTTCGCGGCTTACGACTACACGATGATTTCTGCGCGGAGCATGGAGGGCCCGGGTGGCGCAACCAACTTTCGCGGCTTACGAGCGTTTCCCTCTGTTCTAGTGGAGCATGATCCCTCTGTTTTTCCCTTGACTTGCTGAGAAGCAATTTTTGAATTTGAAAATTGGGGACTACGGGTATACACCCTACTCCCCCCTCTGGTGACATGTGCAATACTCTGTTATGAACATGTTAAGTGTGTGTGTGTTTGGTGCTCATGCTTGTGATGATTGTGAGAGAGTTAGCATAACTACAGTTCCCAAGTAACATAATTCAAGTTGCATTTCAAGCCCTAGCACATATGCAGAAGGTGTGCAGCTTCGTGTACTTTAGTCAACTCATAATCCCGCCCTAGGCACATATGCAGAAGGTGTGCAGCTTCCAAGACATAATTATTATTACATAAACCCCAGCACAGATCATATAAGTCATGGTTTTGCCCAAGTAAAGAAGTAGAATATTTCCCAAATCCCTATCATACTTACATGTTCCCATAAAAATATCCTGAAGACATAATTTTGCCTAGTAATAAAGCATAATACTCCCCCATCATGCTCACATGCTTCCACGAGATAAAGTTCAGCGAAGTACCTGAGTTACCACTTACAAGTGGATTAGCTTTTCGTGTTATGGTGATTACCATACTTGTTCAAGTTTTTTCCCAAAGCTGTTTATCATGTGCTGTAAGAACTCTTGAACGAGAATATTAGTAAAATATGAGAGCCCCTTGAGACAGGGCTGCAAAGAGAATTCGAACCCTAGATTATATAATCCATTGCCACAACTTGATTCCCATATTCATATCCCGCTGAATTCATTCAAATTTTCAAATCCCATCAAAGATCATATATTATGCCCGATTGTTAAAGTATAACATATCCCAATCATACTCTTCCCATTGATAGAGTTCAGCGAAATACCTGAATTACCACTTACTAGTGGATTATCCTGTTTTACATTATGGTATTTACCATAATTGTTCAAATCATTCCCCAAATTTGTTTATCCTGTGCTACAAAAATTCTTAAGCACATATATTAGTACAAATATGAAAGCCCTTTTAAGACAGGGCTGCAAAGAGAATTCGAACCCTAGATTATATAATCCATTGCCACAACTTGATTCCCATATTCATATACCGATGAATTCATTCAAATTTTCAAATTTTCAGTCCTCATCACCTTTCGTTTCAATTTAATAAATCACTAGTATGGATATTCATGCGATGCACAACGAACATGGAAATCAAACGATATGTTTAAATAAATAAATATAAATATTAAATATAACTAAAATAAAAATAAATGTACAATATATATTAAAAATAAAATTAAATAATTCACATTAATTACTCAATAAAACTTCGAATTTAAAAATATAAATTTTCAACTCTGTACTAAGTGTAACGATAATTATAGTTATTGAATAATTTTAAACTATTTGATAATGAAAATTTAACATTGCACATTCATTATAGAGCATGGTACGTCGTAGTAAATTAATAAATAAATAAATTGTAAAATTTTAACAAAGAAAGTGAGAGTAAAATATTTTTAAAAAGAGAGGGGAAAAAACTCCTCTTTTAATTTTTCCCCAAACTTATGCTGACATGACGATCGGAAATCCACATAGGCTTAATTTAATTTGAGATCTGCTTATAATTTATATATTATATCGATATAGATTTTCGAAGTAAATTTACTTTTGACAACCTTGCAAAACAATTTTGATTCAACATTCCTTTGTTTGAACGTAAGAAATGCTAGTAGATTTTGAACCTTCATTCAGATTTGTAGATCCAAATCCTTTTATTCGGATATAGACTTTGCAAAAGTCGAATCCGATAGATCTAAACTAAATTTGGATTATTCCTAAAAATTTCGTTCAAAATTGGAGTGAGACTCTGAGGAGATGATTGGTATGATGGAATGGAGGTGAGAATGGAATGGTGATTCCTACCTCCATTCCATTCCTATGCTTGGTATAGTTTTATTTTAGGAATCACCATTCTTAAGGGAATCACCATTCCATTACATATAGGAATCACCATTCCTTCCCTCCCACATGGTATTACCCATTCCATTCCATTTCATTTCTAATTCACCTAAATTTAGGTTTTGACAAAATTATCCTTATATATTTTGCACCCCCACCCCACCCCTACTTACACCCCTTCCACCGCACCCCACCCCACCCCCTCTACCCAAAAAAAATATTTTTATTTTTAAAAAAAAAAATCTCGCCATTCCACCCTCCAATTTTTTTTTTAAGTTTTCTCGTCACCCCCACACCTCACCCACCTTTCCCTTTCCCCCCAATTTTTTTTTTGTTTTTCTCCCCACCCCAACCCACCCACCCCCACCCTCCAATATATATATATATATTTTTTTTTTCATTTCTCCCCACCCCCACAATTTTTTTTTTAAAATTTTACTCGCCACCCACACCCACACCCACACCCATCCATCATAATGCAGAAATGACACGAAGACACATGTCTCATTGGTATTGCAACTCAAGATCCAGTTCTTAGGGAAACGTTTGCTGGTGAACCTGAACATGCAATAAAATAAATGGAGTTCTAAATTTCAAAGTGAACTGCCGCTGTGCCGCACACCCATATTCTAGAATCTGAACTTTCAAAGTGAAACCCTAGAGAACTACTCATTCTCTGCTCCGGCCTCCCCTCCGTCGCCACGCCAGAAGACCGGCGCCATCTCGCCAGGTCCACGCAACAGCAGTAGCCCAGCCCACGACCTGCGTCCTCCCGTCATTTGCCAGCAGACCACCGTCTTACAGCAGCAGCAAGCAGCACCCTATCGGCGAGTCGGCGACGATGACTGCTCCCCGGCCTCTCCTCCGCAACAGCAGCAGCCCGCGATCTGCGTCGTCACGTCCACGCAGTAGCATTCTTGTTTTAAGAATGAATTGTTAATATATGTTTTTCTTGTTTTATGAATTCACTGATATGTGTGAAATTGAATCGCTGATGTTTATGGATTTTTTTCTCTTCAGATTTCGAGATGTGAGGCAGCAACATGTTTTTCTTGTTCTTTTCGCTTTTTTTGTAATTATTTGAAATGAGTCAAATGACAGTAGCATGTGTTTTATGATTTGAAAAATAGAAAATTCAGTTTTTATAAATCGGGTCGGTTTTGAACCGATGTTCAGCCATATTTGTGGGAAAAACCAAAATTTGAAAATTTATTATTGTTTTAAACCAAATTTACCCTAAAAAAATTGGGAAGAGGGGGGAGGAGGTGTGGGGGTGGCGAGTAAAATATACAAAAATTTGGGGGAAGGGGGTTGGGGGTGGCAAGAAAAATTTAATAAAAAGATAGGGGGGGGGTGTGGGTGGCAAGAAAAACTTAATTTTTTTGGGGGTGCATGTTTTTGCGTAGTAATATGCATGGAAAATACGTCAATTTTTTTTAAAATATAATTTTATTAATATTCAATTTTTTTTTCTTTCCGATTTTACCCCAGTGCAAATTTTGGTTTGTCCCTACAAATATAACATAAAATAGAGATGAGAGATGCAAAATAATGCCAATTTGATAAATCTATACTATATTAAAAATGGAGTTCTCAATTTCAAATTGATTTCAAACAAAATTGAGCGGCAAATTTGTGATTATAATAAAATTATTAATGTGAATTATTCTTTATTTTTTCATATTAAACTAAAATATTTATCTTAAATTACAATATTTTTTATTATATTTAGAATTTTTTATATAAAAATCAAATTAATATAAATTTTATATATAATAAAATATATAAAAAAAATTTTGTGCGTTGCACGAGTACAAATGCTAGTTATGATGTAAATGTTAATTTAGTAAAACAAAATAATTTCATTCCATTCCTAGAATTTATTTTTAGATACCAATCATAGGAATGGAATCAAACAAGGAATTACAATTCCATTCCTCTTGTATTCCTTATGCATACCAAGCAAAGGAATCATCAAGGTTTGCCATTCTATTCCCCCCTTCATTCCATTTCTAACCTCATTCCATTCCACCCTCATTCCATTCCATCATACCAATCATCTCCTGAGAGTTTTGAAATTTATTATCGCAAAAACTTGCATGCGGGTGACCGCATACTACGCGGCCACCCGCCTACTAAAGGTATATATATATATTTCAAGAGAAATAAGCATAATCACATGGTGGCGCAGTGGCATGAGGCTCATAATGCCTCACTTCATGCAGGTTTCAAGTTCGAAACCTCTAACCCCCTATTTTTTTTTTCTTTTTTCTTTCTCCTATTTTTTTACATTTTTGGGATTTTGTTTTTTTTTTTCTTTTTTTTTTTTTAACATTTTTTGGATTTTCTTTTTCTAGTTTTGTTTCTTTTTTTATACGTTTTTTTCCCTTTTCTGTTTTCCTTTTTTTTATTATTTTTTTTGCATTTTTTATATATTTTCTTTTTCTTTTCTTTTCAATGATTTCTCTTCTTTTTTTTTACTGTTTTTCTATTGCATTTTTTTTAATTTTACTGTTTTTCTATTGTATTATTTTATATATTTTGTTTTTTTATCCTTTCGGTATTTTCTTTATTTTTCGTTGGTTTTTTTATTTATTATATTTCTTTTTCTTTTATATATATATATTTATATTTGTGAAAAATGTAATATTTTTAAAATATTACATTTATTCATTACAATAATTACTTTTTATAACGACAATAATTACTTGAGAAAAATAACTAAAAGTATAAGTTCTCGTGAGTAAAAATAGCAATTATCGTGAACAAATGTTTCAAAATTATTACATTTGTTTATGATAATTGTTACTTTTATTTATTAGACCTTGTACTTTTAATTATTTGGTTAAGTAATTATTATAATAAGAAAAAGTAATTATTGATATGAATAAAAGTAGTGCTTATTTTTACTCATTAGAACTTATATTTTTAGTTATTTAGTCAAGTAAAAATTATCCTAAGAAAAAGTAACCATTGATATGATGAAAGATACTAATATTTTAACAAGATAAAATTTCTTCACAATAATTTTTATTTTTATTCATAAGAACTTTTATTTTTAGTTATTTGTTAAAGTAATTATTTTTATACGCAAAAGTAAGTATTGATGTGAAGAAAAGTAATATTATTTTCACTTTCTATAACTTTTATTCTTAGCTATTTGATCAAATAATTATTGTCGTAGTAAAAGTAATTATTGTTACAATGAAATGTAATGTTTTTAACTTATTACATTTATTAGGATAAATAAAAGTGAATATTTCCATTAGGGTTTAGTATTCAATATTTAGGGTTTAATATTCAAGGGTTAAGTTTTAGTATTCAAGGTTTAGGGTTTAGTATTCAGTGTTTAGGTTTTAGTATTCAATGTTTAGGTTTTTAAAATATTGAATGATGGGTAATACTTATATTCACATAAGTATACATTTAAGTATGGAAATGTATATCTTAGGATAAATAAAAGTGAGTATTTCCATTAGGGAGAGTAAATATTTTCATTTGGGTTAATTATTGAATAGCTAGGGTTTAGTATTCAGTGTTTAGGGTTTAGTATTCTCTATTTAGGGTTTAGTATTCAGTGTTTAGGTTTTAAAAATATTGAATGATGGTTAATACTTATTTTCACATAAGTATACATTTAAGCATGGAAATGTATATCTTAGATAAAATAAAAGTAAATATTGTCATTCAGGTTTATTATTGAATGGATAGGGTTTAGTATTCAGTGTTTAGGGTTTAGTATTCCCTATTTAGGGTTTAGTATTCAGTGTTTAGGGTTTACAAAATATTGAATGATAGGTAATACTTATATTCACATAAGTGTACATTTATACACAGTAATGTATATATTAGGATAAATAAAAGTGAATATTTCCATTAGGGTTTAGTATTCATTATTTAGGGTTTAGTATTCAAGGGTTAAGGTTTAGTATTCAGTGTTTAGGGTTTAATATTCAGTGTTTAGGTTTTAAAAATATTGAATGATGGGTAATACTTATATTCACATAAGTATACATTTAAGTATGGAAATGTATATCTTAGGATAAATAAAAGTGAGTATTTCCATTAGGGAGTAAATATTTCCATTTGGGTTTATTATTGAATGGCTAGAGTTTAGTATTCAGTGTTTAGGGTTTAGTATTCCATGTTTAGGTTTAAAAAATATTGAATGATGGTTAATACTTATTTTTAGGTTTAAAAATATTACCTTTCTTTATAATAATAATAATAATTATTTTTTATTATAACAATAATTATTTTTTAGTACAACAATAATTACAATAAATATAATATTTTTGAAACATTACATTTCTCCATATCAATTATTTTTTTTATTATATCAATGATTACTTTTAATAAACATAAATAATAATATTATTATTTGATCAAATCAAATAATTACTATTGTAAGAAAAAGTAATTATTGATATGTATAATGCTTTATATTGAATGAATGTAAATATTTATATTATCATAAGTATACATTTGTGCGACAAAATGTATATCTTATGCTTATTAAAAGTAAATACTCCTATTAGGGTTTAGTGTTCAGGTTTTAGGGTTTAGTTTACAGGGTTTAGGGTTTAGTTTATAGGATTTAGGGTTTAAAAAATATAATACTATATATTAAATGAAGATAAATACTTATATTTACAAAAGTATATATTTGTGCGAATAAATGTATATATTATGCTTATTAAAAGTAACATTTACTATAAACAAATGTAATAATTTGGGGTGACGGATCAAATGGGCGCGGGTCAGCGTTGGAGCGCGGGTCGACCCGGCCGCATCCCATGCGGGTGCCCTCACCCAAGTCCCACTCTCCGATTATATATAAATAATACGGTCTTTGTTCCACTAAATATGGCTCAAGTGTGTTGGGCACACATATAAAGAATGTGTTGCTTAAAGCTATAAAATTAAAAGGGCTAATAGCCGCTAAATCCTATAACTATTTTTGTTTTCGCGTTTTGCATCAATTTCAGAAATTCTGCCTCAATATATCACAACTAATCCTCCAGTCGCGATTTGCATCCGACGAAAATTTTCGGCAACATAACTTAATCTACGTGGCATTTTATTTGCTGACAAGGGTAATTATCATCTACATGGAAATTACCTGTTATTTTTTTTAAAAAAATAACGTGTAGTGAAACGACGTCGTTTTCAAGTTCCGCCCACCTCTCTCTCAAACTCCGCTGGCAAAGTTGCTGCCCGCCGGCCGGAAGGCTGCCGCCCTCGTTTCCCTCTCACAGACCCCCATCCGCAGATATATCCGTCTCACCATTCCCCAATCCAACCCCACTTCACCGTGCGCCGCCGCCACCTCTCTCTCAAGCTCCGCTGGTGAAGTCGCTGCTCGCTGGCCGGAACCCTAATTCAGCAGATCTCATCTATCTCTCTGTTCTCCTCCCTCCGATCTGGGTTGACGCCGCCCCACGCAGCACCGTCTCCTTCCTTGGCTACGACGGGGACGCCGCTTCCTCCCTCTGCTCTCAAAACTCCCATCCGCGGACATATCCGCTTCACCATTCCCCAATCCAACCCAACTTCACCGTGCGGCGCCGCCACCTCTCTCTCAAGCTTCGCTGGCGAAGTCGCTGCTCGTCGGCTGGAACCCTAATTTAGCAGATCTCATCTATCTCTCTGTTCTCCTTCCTTCGATCTGGGTTGACGCCGCCCAACGCAGCACCGTCTCCTTCCCCGGCCACGGCGGAGACGCCGCTTCCTCCCTCTCATCTATCTCTATGTTCCCCATTCCAACACCAGAACCCTAATTCAACAAAACGACGTCGTTTTGTGACTAATAATTTCAAAGAAACGTAAGGCAAAACGACGTCATTTTGTCTATCGGAATTCTATGCCACGTAGATTAGTCCGGCCACCAAGTCATCTTCAATTTTGCTGAAAAACTTCGCATGATGCAAATTGCGACCCCTTAATTAGTTGTGATATACCGAGACAGAATTTCTGAGAACGATGAAAAATGCGAAAACAAAAATAGTTATAGGATTTAGCGGCTATTAGCCCAAATTAAAATATCCCACTTATTTTATGGCATAAAATGAGTTTTGAGTTATTAATAATTGGACATCATTATATAATATGTTTGAGTCATTATTAGTGGGACGCAGTTTTCAGTTTGAGACCCAGATCTAATCCAAATTCGACCTACAGATCTGATTATATATAAACAATATAATTTATTTTTATTTTTAGATAAACCCTACCCTAATGATATATGACTAATCTAATCTATTTTTGTAAATAATATATTATTTTATACTTTATTTTTATCTTAATTTGAAGTTTGTTGTATTGTTTTATATTTTTAGTTTTATCTCTTTTATTTGTATCCATGAGAATTATTTTCTTTTCCTTAATTAAGGTAAAATAGAAACTCACATTCTCTTATCGAAGATTGTGATGAAAAATGGAAATCAAACTGATTTTGTTGATATGGTAATCTATTTTCATCTCTACTATAGTTATATAATTGAAATAAGTGTGTACTTCTCATTATATTTATTTCTTTCCTTCTTTAGGATATAAATGCTGTTTAAAGTGATTGTGACATTGAAGTTGTCTTTGAAAATTACAGAAATTAATTGTTTTGATATATTGTTGAACTAGTACTCTACTATTAATATGTTATTCGATACTTGATTATTGTGTTATTGCTTATTTTGGATTCTTATTATGTTTTTTTATGAATTATGGTGTAATTATTTATTTTTGAATGATTATAAAAACTCTAAACAATCATTATGATTTTATTTTGATTTTTGTTAAATGATTTATATTAGAAGAGAAAAAAATATAGATCCGAGTCTGCACCCAGGATCATGTGGATTTAAACTTGGATTTAATATTTCGGGTCGAATGGATGTGGATTGGAACTGGCCTAAGTAACAAAATTAAGATCTGGATTTGGACTAAGTTGGATTCGATCCAGAGATCCGATTAATTGCCATCTCTATTTGGACATCCCAATTCAATATGTCACTACTTAAAAAGAAAAATTAATAAATAACAAACACTCAAAATAACTTATGCCAAATACTAGTGTGATCCATAAATACTTATCTGATTTCTTTCATTTTTCTCTCATTTTATTATAAATTATTCAATATTTTATAATATTCGTATTCAAATCTTGTGGCTTATTGCATTGAGAGGGAGAAATAATTATATTAAATAATTGATATATGTTGTCTAGCTAATTAACATTTGGCAAGACTTAGTCTACATTATCCTTTTTATTTTAAAAAATAAGAAATGAATAAATAAATAAATCTGATCCCTTATTCGGCCTTCCTTTCAGGTTGCTTATCTTTCCTTTTGTCATTTCTAGGGTGATTACTGATTGATCCCCCGTTAATTTGATTGATGAGTGCTTCTAATAATTTAACGAAAAAATAATTAAATATTATTTGGGATAAAATACCACGTGTTGTAGAAGGCAATTATGGGAATTAAATTAGAGCTTCTAATAATTTAACGAAAAAATAATTAAATATTATTTGGGATAAAATACCACGTGTTGTAGAAGACAATTATGAGAATTAAATTAGAGGCAAATATTAAAATAATCATTTGATTTAATTAAAAGTTAATTATAATTATAAAAATAATAATATATTAATAATAAACACTCTTATCAAAATATCCTTTTATTATTTCATTTTAAAAATGATCAAGAATTTTAATCATTAAATATTATTAAATTATAAAAACTGAAATTTGAAAAAAAAATAATAATAATAAGAAAACTAATTCAAAACCCCCAGATCCCCACCCCCGGAGAAAAAATTATCGTCGCCTCTGCCAATCCAATTCCCCGCTCCCTCTGTTATACTGAGCTCATGTCGCCTGCGTCACCACCGCCGTCGGCACCAACCGATTTTTATACCCGTCGTCTCTTTCGTTCTCTTTCTATGGTGCATTTTCGAAAATAGCAGTGGAGAATTATGTAAATAAATAATCCGGTGGAGAAGCCTCCGGTGGTGGTGAAAGAGTAAGAGAATTAAAAAAGGCAACGGTGGAGGAGTTTGGTGGGAAGAATGTATATAGCCTGCAATAGTGGAATTTGGGGAAAATGGATTCGGGGGTTGATTAGCAAATTTACACAAAACTTGATTATAATTAATATACTTTTATTTCTATGATTAATATTAACTTTTTGTTAAGTAGAATGGTTAGTTAGAGATACTAAGACATTAGATTAGATTTGTTTGCGGAGCCCTAAACTTATCTATAAATAGAGTTGAGGCGTTTGAAGAAAGAAACATCGACAGTCGAGGAAAGCCTCGAGTCCACTCAACAGTCATTTCTCCTTTTCAGTTTCGGTAATCTTCTCTCCCGTCCTTTATTTTTAAGTCTTTAATGAATTAAGAGTAATACTATCTCTTTATTTCGTTAAAGTTTGTCTAATATTTATGCTTGTGAACATTGGACTCTTTGTTTTTCCACGGCTGGATGCATACGGCCTCCAGCCATCTCGTCGGTCGTGCCCTCGATCGGGGATGTGTATCTCTGATCGAGTTCTTGTATATTTTGCAAGAGTTTTTTCTGGGAGATGCATAAATTTTTAAAGAGCGTGTGATGATGATATTGGTAGACTCAAACCTGAAATTTTAACCATAAACATAAATCACTATTACTAGACTAACAAACGCACACACTTTCAATTGTCACTTTGTTAAAACTATATATAGTTTTACCAAAATAATATACTCCATGTGAGTCTTTGAGTGCACATGGATGAATTCATACTAATAGAAAAGAACCTAAGACATTTTAAGGAATAATTTGTGGATTGCCTATTTTACTTCTATTATATATTTTGTTTTAAAATTATTTAACATATTATAAGAATATATTAATTCATTAGATATTACACTAAATCTATCTCATATAAAAGTAATGAATTAATAGATTTTTTAAAATAATAAATTATCAAATAAAATAACATTAATTATATGTACAATGTACGTTTGTACTGCTAGTTAATAAAACTATGTGTGTTAATTTTGGAAAGGTTTTGAAGCAACATGGCAACTACCGCGCTTCCGATGTTCATGGTGATCAATGTACCACAAGCTGCTACAAACACTTATCTATACCGCAAGGACGACGGCTCCGTAGCCGACGGCAGCGACAGCGTGTTTAGCCCGCTCGTCAAGATCGGAGTCCAGCAAGCTGCAATCAACGCCAAATACGTCCACCTACTACTCTGTTACAACAACAGATACTGGCGGAAGAGCACCGACGATGACACCATCGTCGCCGTATCCACCAAGCCCGAAGAGGACACGAGGAAGCCGTCGTGCACGCTCTTCGAGCCAACTCTGCAGGGGAACACGCTCTACTTCACCCACGTTCCGACCGGGGGGCGCGTCATGATGAACGACGCCACCAAGGGTTTCTACGTCAACCCAAGCAGCGTCGGCACGCCGCTAGGGTTTATGGATTGGAACACATTGGTGAAACTGCCTGAGCACTTGGCGTTCAAGAATAATGGCAAGTTCCTCAAGGCACTTTTTGCCGATAATCAGTACTACCTCTGGTTGGCCTCCGACGATCCCAACGAAAAAGCATCCGGCCACGTGGTCTCGCTGGTGCCCAACGGCCACGTCCGGATAAACTCCGACTACTGGGGAATGTTCTGGCGGCGGAGCCCTATCTGGATAGTGGCCGACTCCACCGACGTCACGGCCAATAACAGGGACACTCTCTTCTGGCCCGTCAAGATCAACGACACCACCATTGCGTTCCGGAGCGCCGGCAACAACAACTTCTGCCACCGCCTAACCCAGGACAAGAGGGTGAGTTGCCTGGCCGCGACGGTCTCCACCCTGATTGGCGAAACAATGTTGCTGGTGCAGGTATGTCTCATTTACTTTGATGGATAAATTTATCTATAAAAATGTTTCATTATGGAGTAGATATTTTTTTGGTTGGGGGGGCTTAAGCCCCCTCACCTCTTAATTATTCGGGCTGCCATTGGGTGCAGGAGCTGGTGATGGATCGGAAGATCTACAACGTGAGGTACCGAATGGACGACGCGAGGATATATGGCGAGACACGGTATGTGGGCGGCACCTCCATCGTCACCAATGAGGGGAACAGGGAGGCCTCCCGCAGCGTCACGGTTAACTATCAAAACAACTTAACTTACTCTTTCAACCGCAGCGTGTCCATAAAGGGTGGGGTCCCCAACACCATCACCGCTGGCGTGCCCGAGATCGTGGATTCTGATAGCGTTCAGATCAGTTTTCAGATCAACAGTACGTCGTTCGAGTGGGGCGAGAGCGTGACAAGATCGACGTCTGTCACGGCGACGGGCTCAGTTTCTGTGCCGCCGAGGACTAGAGCTACAGTCAGATATGTGGGGACGATGGGCACGTGCGATATCCCGTTCACCTACACTCGGCAGGACATGAGCTCCACCGACGGATCAATCACTGTAACTGATCAGATCGATGGTGTTTACACTGGCGTCAATACTTACAACTTCAGCTTCGTCATCGAGAAATATGAGCCTCTCTGACTCATCTCATCGTGTTTGCTTTTCATTCAATTCCTGCTTGTGTGCATTCATCAACTTCTTCCAAGTTGGTTTTTAATTTCCCCCTCTTAATGTGTGTGCTGATAATAATCTGGCTAGTGGCTACTAGCTCCTTTGAATTGTGTTTTCAAGATTCTACGTTGCTTCTATATATTCTAATAAAATAATTGCAGATTTAGTTTGCATTCTTTAGTTAATAGGAATTTTAAAAGGCCTCTCTCTCTCTCTCTCTTAATGTACTGAGTTAATCAATCAAAAGGCAAAATCAAGAATCACTAACAAACACCACAATGAACTCCTCCCAAAAAGAGGCAATCTGTACATGTACGTGTGTTGGCCTAGCGGTAAGGGGATTAATGTCCAAGGCCTGAGATCTTGGGTTTGAATCCTTTGTAGTGCGGTCCTTAAGATATAATTTATTTAAAGAATCAAAGCTTCTAAATTAGGGAATGGTTGGAAATAATATAATGCTCTTTATATATTTTCACCGTGATTAGGAATCCATTCTCTTCACTAGCAGCTGCTCCGATGTGAAGCAAAATTATCAAAATGCTCATGTAAAAAAAATAAAAAATAAAAATAAGAAAGTTGCATTTTATGTCATGTTGGGGCCAAAACCACATTTCAGCAAGCTATAACTCACCTATTAATGGCTGACCAGATCAAAAATCACAGACGCGCGCCGCTGTTGTAGCGAGCTGGCTGATCAGGCCGACATAAATCTAACTAATTGAGTGGTTTGGAAAATACATAAATTTAGATGAATCTCTATACGAATATGCCTATATCCATTTAATCTATATCTATATCATATATATATATATATCATATCTATATCTATATGCCTATATCTATATATCTATTATATAAAATATGAGTTTATTTACCTTCAATTTTTCTTTTACCCCTTCAATTTTCCCTCCAAAATTTCTATGTTCTTTTTTTTTTTTTCTATTTTAATTCTTTTCAGAAAATTATTGATAGTTTAGTCTAATCATATTAGCGTTTCAACAAAAAATCCCAACTTAAGGATAAGTGCATACAAGTACCCATCGTTTTAGAGTTTGGTTAGTTGTGTCCTGAGAAAAAGTTTCGGCATCTGAAAATTAACTGATGTGGAATGCCGGAATTTCCCATTCGCAACTTATGTGGCATATTTTATTGGTGTGGTGAATGTGTCACGTAAGTTGCGAATGTGGAATTGCGGCATTCCACATCAGTATTCGGGTGCCAAATTTATTTTTCGGGACACAAATAATCAAACGTTGAAATGATAGGTACGTATGCACTTATCCTTAAGTTGGGACATTTTTGTTAAACTGCTAATACGATGAGACATAATCAAATATTTACCCAAATTTTATATTATTATTATAAGTATTAAATTATTATAATACAACACTCATTAAATTTAATATCATACTCATTCCATTTACTCAGTACTCTCACTTAGTCTATCTCTCCATTTTCTTCGATCAAAATCCTCCCTCAACATTTATCGAGCAATAGACGGCGACGTCGTTTTCATTCTTCGAGGCAGTGGTCAGGAAAGACGTCGGGCTTCGCGTGCCTGAACGATGGGATTGTAGGTCAGATTATTTTTCACATATATTAATTGAGGGCGTCTTTTAAAATGTATAAAGATGAGAATGAGATTATGAAGATCCTGGGTGTCAAGTGTGGGGATGGGATCCAAAGGTACTTGGGAGTTCCAGCTTTTTCCATTAGACAAAAGCGCCTTCAATTCAGCTATCTCATCGAGAAAATCCAGAAGAAGCTGGCCATTTGGAACCAACGTGAATTCTCGGGAGGCGGCAAGGAGGTTCTGTTAGAGTCAATGTTGACTCCGACAATGTTGGAACCAATGTTGATAACATTCGTGTTTTCAATGTTGGGTGGAATGTTGATAACATTCATGGTGTCAACATTTCATGGTTTCAACCAACATTCCGGAGTCTGCCTTGACTCCATACTTTGACTCTCCATTGGTAATTGTATATATTTAATCTTTATCTTCCTTTCACGTTTTCTTATTCTTTGGTTGTGAAATAACAGTTTTATGCTTGTTGACCACGTTTCTAATAAGTGGATAGGCGGTTATGCATGGTTCAAAGTAGTGGGCAGGTTGTTGCTATTTTTCAGGAACCATGATCTTGTAGCCAACATTCCAAGGCTGGTCGATTAGCAGTTATTGAAGACGGATTGCAGCAGTTATAGGAAGGTTCTGGAAGTGGGAAGTGGATGAAACCAACCACGACATGAAGGCCTATAAATGCAGCAAGAAGCTTCAATCATCCTCACGTTTTGGAAGTGCAAGATTAGCGACTTAACACTCACTCACAGCCAACTCGTCATTTTCCTGCTGCAAACGTGTCACCGGTTCTTCAAGGATTGCTTTGATGAAGTAGACTTAGGCAGCCAATCTGTAAATTCTATCTTTGTATCGACGGGACGTCGAGAGCAAGATTTGAAGTGCAAGGCCATTGGAGCGTAGCAGGTTGTTTGCTTTGTCCGATTAACTTTTGTTATTCGGCTATTTTTGGGTTCTGTGTTGTATCAACATTGTAGTACTGAAAGTAGATAGGTTGGTTTATCTTAGGTAGATATTCTGTAAAGATAGATCTCCAAGAATATCCAAATCTGTACTTTGTATTGTTGATTCAACATAGTGAATTTAGCCTTGAAGCACTCACGGGTTATTTATAATTCGTGAAAAAAGTATTCCTGTGTGTTATTACTTTCCGCTGCATGTTGGTTATAATGTTATTAACATTCTGTTGATAACATTCCTTCCAACATTACTCTTTTCTTTACACAGTTTTACTTTGTTGGTAATTTGGGGCACTAAACTTATTCAATTGGCATCAAGAGCAGGTTCTTGACGTACTAAGAATCGATTCTTGTGTGCAAAATTACCACCAATGGATTTGTCAAGTGTGTCTACTCGGCCTCCTACTCTTGATAGTAGTGGCAAGAACTACAACTTGTGAAAAACTAGGATGAAAATCTATATCAAATCTATTGATGAACGTGCCTGGGTTGTTGTGTTGGATGGGTGGACTCCACCGCGTACCACTGATGATAATGGAGTTACATCTCTCACACCCGAGAGTAAATGGTCTGCTGATGAAAGACTCATTTCTAACCATAACTCCAGAGCCTTGAATGCTATTTTTATCTCAGTTGATGTTCCTGCGTTTCGCATGCTTTCTAATTGCACAGAAGCTCGAGATGCTTGGCTAATTTTGCAGGAATAATGTGAAGGTTCAGCCAGTGTTAGAGCAACAATAATGCGAATGTTGACCACCAAATTTGAGATTTTGAGAATGCGCGATGATGAGACTATTTCTGCATACTATGAAAAGCTATGCGAAATCTCAAATGAAGCTGTTGGACTTGGGGAACCTATTAGCAATGAAAGACTAGTCAGTAAGATGCTGAGATCTCTTCCTGAAAGGTATAACATGAAGATTTCTTCGATTGAAGAAACTGCTGATGTTGCTACTATGCGTGTTGGTGATCTGGTCAGTAAGTTGTTAACTTTTGAGATGAATCTTGAACAACAAAAAGCTTGTCATGTATCCAAAAGTGTGGCTTTTCGTGTTGAAAAGATCTCTGAAAATTCTGATATTACTAACATGTCTGAGTGTACAGATGTTGATCCCGAGGAGGAAGATGATGTTAACCTTGCCATGTTGGTTAAAAATTTTAACAACATGTTGAAATCTTTTAAGAAAAGGAAAATTCAAAAGTGGTTACAGGAAACCTTCTGGGATGTCTGTTGGATCTTCATCCAACATCACCAATGTTAAGAAGAATGTTGGAACAACATCTGAGGTAAGAAGTTTTGATCACATTCAATGCAGGGGCTGTCAAGGGATGGGTCACTATGCAAATGAGTGTCCCACAGTTGCAAGAAAAAGGCATTCTGGTCTTACTGCTACCCTAAGTGATGATTCGGATTCTAATGAAGAAAAGGTTCTGCTTGTTGCTACAGTTGATGAAGAGGATTTACAGGAAGAAGACATGATTGGAGCCCTTGAAGATCTTGATGATGAAATAATTCTTTCAGATAGTTTGTCTGAATCTGAATCTCTGAGTGTTGATGACAATATTTTAAGGTCTGACTGTGATGTTGATCTGATTGATGAGTCTGACAACATGAATGTTGATGTTGCTAACACTGTTGTGAACATCTCTTCTGAAAATGATCAGTTTGATTTGATTATTGATAATAATGTTTTTGACATGGATACTGATGTTCAGGAAATTGATGGGATGAAGATTCCCACTAACACAACTAACTGGTATGAAATTACTATGCTTGATGATTTCAATTCTAGTGTACCGAATTTTTGTTGTGTTGCAGCTTTGGAAGAACAGGAGAGTGATCCACTGAAAGAGATGGAGAATTTTAAAGATCTCTATGAGATTGTTGATTCTCAATGTCGGGAGATGAGAAATGACATCTGTATGTTGGTTGATGAAAATCAAAATCTCAAATGGCAAATTACAAGGCTTGAAAGGCTGCTCTCTCAACGTGATGTTAAACTTGGTATTCTCAGAGGTAAAGTTTGTGATTCTGAAAGGGTGTTTAAACGTTTTAACAAAGGCACCTCATGTTTAAATGAAGTCCTATCTCAAGGTCAACATAGTAACTTTGGTATTGGTTTCTGTGCTGAGGAGCAAAGAAAGGAACATCGTAATACTACTGTTTTTGTCAAAGAAAGAAATGTCAGTGTGAATGTTGACAACATAAAGGATTCTCATAAGAAAAGCAAAAAGAAAAAAACCTATGCATGTCATTATTGTTATGCTCCTGGTCATATCAAACCTCATTGTGTCAAATACATAAGTGATTGTGCTGTAAAATCTGCGACACAGATGTTTGATTGCTATCAGAATAATGTTAGTAACACTGGCATATTTGACTTTAGCAGATTGTTGGACAAGAGAGAACAAAACGAAACCTGCAATACTGTTGTCTACACCTCTTTGAATGCTAATATTTCTGAAAATTGGTACTTTGACAGTGGGTGTTCTAGACATATGACAGGAACAAAGGCTTTACTCTCTGACTTCGTTCCAACATCAGGAGGAAAAGTTACTTTTGGAGGAGGTGCAAAAGGAACAATTTTGGGCAAAGGAGTTCTCAATGTTACTGATTTTCTGAAATTGAAAGATGTGTATCTTGTTGAAGGGCTTAAGGCTAACCTGTTTAGCATTAGTCAGTTGTGTGATGCAGGTATGACTGTAAAGTTCAACAAACATCTTTGTGAAGTGTTTGATGACACAAATCAGTGTGTGATGATGGGAAAAAGGTCGTCTGACAACTGTTACAAGTCCCAAGAAGAAACTTTGTGCAATGCAGTCAAACTGGATGATGTTGAGCTATGGCATCAACGACTTGGACATGTCAACTTCAAGAATCTTCAAAAGCTGCTCACTCATGATGCAGTTCGAGGCCTTCCTAATCTGAATTTCAAGAAAGATGTTGTTTGTCAACCTTGCCAGAAGGGGAAGCAACACAAGATAGCTCATCCAATGTTGTCAACATGCTGTACCTCAAAATGCTTCGAGCTCCTGCACATGGATCTAATGGGACCCATTGAAGTTGAAAGCTTAGAAGGTAAATGGTATGTTCTTGTGTGTGGTGATGATTTCTCAAGATACACTTGGGTTGAATTCTTGAAAACCAAATCTGAAACTTTTGCTCATTTCAAGAAACTTTATAAAAGGTTTAGAGTTCAATATGGCCAGAATGTTGGCAGAATTAGGACTGATCATGGTAAAGAATTTGAGAACTCTCTTTTTGATGTTTTTTGTACTAACAATGGAATTTTCCATGAGTTTTCTGCACCTAAAACCCCTCAGCAAAATGGTGTTGCCGAAAGAAAGAATAGAACCATTCAGGAAATGGTGAGTGCAATGTTGCAAGCAAAAGACCTTTCCAAACGACTATGGGCTGAGGCAGTGAGTACAACATGCCACATCATCAATAGGGTGTACATGAGACCAGGTACTATGTTAACACCTTACGAGATCCTTAAAGGTAAGAAGCCTAACCTCAAGTACTTTCATATTTTTGGATGTGTTTGCTACATCTTGAATGATCGTGATCATCTTAACAAATTTGATTCCAAAAGTGACAAGGGACTTTTCCTTGGGTACTCTGTAAATAGTCATGCTTATCGTGTGTATAACCTAAGAATAAATACTATTCAAGAGACTGTTAATGTTGTGTTTGATGATTCCCTTAGTCTCATTGATAGAACTGAGGATGAAGATGTTACTGAGCTACTTGAGGAGCCCAACAGCACAAGTCACATTTCTGATCACCACAGAAGTGCCAATGATGGTACAACATCTGTACCAACATCTGATGTTACATCTTCTGAGTCAACATCAGAAGGAGAAACTGGTAACTACGTGTCAGACTCTGAAGAAGAACTGGAAGCTCAATTCCTTCATGATTCCATCAGACGTGATCCCCCAAATCATGTTAGGAGAGATCATCCAAGTTCTCAAATCATTGGAGATGTGGGTGAGAAAGTTGTCACTCGACAGAAGAAGGAAGTTAAATACAAAGAGCTGGTAAGAATTGCATGTATGACTTCTGTGTGTGAGCTTGCTGAGTTTGAATGTTATCTATCGCTTGTTGAACCAAAGAATTAATGTTGCTGATGCTCTTAAAGATGTCATGTGGGTTAATGCTATGCATGAAGAACTTAATCAGTTTATTAGAAATGATGTGTGGGATCTTGTCCCTAGACCACATAACAAGAGTGTTATTGGTACTAAGTGGATTTTTAAAAATAAAACTGATGAAGCTGGTAACATTGTGAGAAACAAAGCTAGATTGGTAGCACAGGGGTACACTCAAGTGGAAGGCATTGCTTTTGATGAAACTTTTGCACCTGTTGCTAGAATTGAGTCAATTAGGCTGTTGTTTACCATTGCATGTCAGTTTGGAATCTCTTTGTTACAGATGGATGTTAAGAGTGTTTTTTTAAATGGTGTCTTATCTGAGGAAGCCTATGTTGAACAGTCTAAAGGGTTTGAAAATGTTAGCAAGCCTGATCATGTGTTTAAACTAAAAAAGGCTTTGTATGGCTTAAAACAAGCACCACGTGCGTGGTATGAAAGGTTAACTGTGTTTCTCCTTGATTATGGTTTTTCTCGTGGTCAAGTTGATAAAACATTGTTCATCAAAAGGCATGCTGGTAACACTATCGTTGCACAGATATACGTTGATGACATTGTGTTTGGTGCAACTAATGATAAGCTTGTTAAGGATTTTGTTCAGGCCATGTCTACCACATTTGAGATGAGTATGTTGGGGCAATTGAATTTTTTCTTAGGTCTACAAGTTACACAAACTCCTGAAGGCATTTTCTTCTCACAAAGCAAGTACTCAAAAGGTCTTGTTCAGAGATTTAGCCTTGAATCTGCTAAACACATGAGAACTCCCATGGGTTCCACTGATAGATTATGCAAGGACGATGTTGGACGTGATGTTGATCCAACATTATACCGAGGAATGATTGGCAGTTTGCTTTATCTAACTGCGAGTAGACCTGATATTCTGTACAGCGTGGGAGTGTGTGCTAGGTACCAAGCTCAGCCAAAAGAGTCACATTTGAAGGCTGTCAAGCGTATCATACGTTATGTTGCTGGAACATCCGAACTTGGAATGTGGTATTCCAAAGACACTAACTCTAATATTGTTGGATTTAGTGATGCTGATTGGGCAGGTGATGCAGATGACAGAAAAAGCACAAGTGAAGGATGCTATCTTTTGGGTAACAATGTTGTGTCCTGGTCAAGCAAGAAACAAAACTATGTTTCTATTTCTACTGCTGAAGCCGAATACATTGCTGCTGGTAGTTGTTGTGCTCAACTTCTTTGGCTCAGACAGATGTTGGATGACTATGGTATGGAAAGTAACATTTTGACTGTTATGTGTGACAACACTAGTGCTATAGAGATTTCTAAGAATCCTGTTCAACACTCTCGCACAAAGCACATTGATATTCACCACCATTTCATAAGAGATCTTGTTGAGAAAAAACTCATTGTGTTGGAATACATTCCTACTGAAAAACAACTTGCTGATATTTTTACCAAGGCTTTAGATTTTGAGAGATTCTCCCATCTTAGGAAGTCTCTCGGTTTGTGCTGCATTTAAGTGTTCTTGCATTTGAGGTGTTAGGACTTAGGCTGTTTTTGTTGGATCCTAACATCTGTTTCTGTTTCTTGTGTTTGTTTTTCTTTTTGTTTAGGCATATGCATGTTGGAACCTGTGTTACTGACAGTGCAGTGTTAATGTTGCTTGTTTGATGTTGTTCGTACTAACCGGTATATGCTGTGTTCTTTTAGCAGATGTTGATAATAAAAAAAAGGTTTTTTTTTATGTTATAAGACCGGTAGCACAAGAGTGAGGCTTGATGGTCATAAAACATCTTTAAATAAAAGAGATCATCTCTTCTCTCATCTAAGTACTCGGGGCACGGCGTTCGCTGCGACGATGCACTCAGGGAAAATGGATGTTGAGTTTTTAAGATCTCAAAGTGTTTTAGAAAAAGAATCTTCCTCTGTTGAAAGAATCATAGTCTGTTGTTTTTCCAGATGTTGAATAACATTGATTTCTAATGTTGGACTAACATTTGAAGTAACATTGGTTCTACTTCTCTGTTTCGTTTTAGGCATTTCCTTCCTGTCGGTTTGTGCTGCATTTAAGTGTTCTTGCATTTGAGGTGTTAGGACTTAGGTTGTTTTTGTTGGATCCTAACATCTGTTTCTGTTTCTTGTGTTTGTTTTTTCTTTTTGTTTATGCATATGCATGTTGGAACCTGTGTTACTGACAGTGCAGTGTTAATGTTGGTTGTTTGATGTTGTTCGTACTAACCGGTATATGCTGTGTTCTTTTAGCAGATGTTGATAATAAAAAAAAAGTTTTTTTTGATGTTATAAGACCGGTAGCACAAGAGTGGGGCTTGATGGTCATAAAACATCTTTAAATAAAAGAGATCATCTCTTCTCTCATCTAAGTACTCGGGGCACGACGTTCGCTGCGACGATGCACTCAGGAAAAATGGATGTTGAGTTTTTAAGATCTCAAAGTGTTTTGGAAAAAGAATCTTCCTCTGTTGAAAGAATCATAGTCTCTGTTGTTTTTCCGGATGTTGAATAACATTGATTTCTAATGTTGGACTAACATTTGAAGTAACATTGGTTCTACTTCTCTGTTTTGTTTTAGGCATTTCCTTCCTGTTCTCTGTTTCTCTCTCTCACTACATGAAAAATGAGTATACATGACACTGCATACATGACGCTTTTTATGAAAAAGCGTCATGTATGAGCGCCTTTTTGGTATACATGACGTTTTGAAAAAAAAACGTCAGGTATGCAGTGTCATGTATAGAATACATGACGCTGGGCTGACACTTTTAGAAAAAGTGTCATGTATGAGCGTCATTTATTCATAGTATACATGACATTCACTGTAAAACGTCATGTATGTGCGTTATTTTAAATGCTATACATGACATTTATTCAAATTGTCATGTATGTGGCTAAACAAATTGTCATTAATTGTAATATTATTGACATTTGGTATAAAACGTCAACTATATTTAAAACAAGTGTCATATATGTGCGTTAATTTAAATGATATACATGACATTTATGCATATCGTCATGTATGTTACTAAAAAAATTGTCATTAGTTATATTATTATTGACACAAGTTTTAAAACGTCAAGAATTTGTAAAAAAAACGTCATATATCTTTTAAAAAAATGCAAAAATTTTGAAGCAAAAACTGATTATAGCCACAAGTTTTAAAATGTTCAGAATTTCCACAAATCATCTTATATTTTTGTAAAAAAAAAAGCAAATTATTTGAAAATATAAAATAAAATTCAAGTACAAATTAATAAACTGTCATAATTTTTTGAAGGAAAAACACAAGTGACAAAGATTGAACATTTCAACTCTTAATTTTTTTTTAAAAACCTCTTAAATTTTTTATCAACATCAGTATTAAAATTAATTAAAATTTTAGTTTTTACTATTTTCACAAATTAAACTTAAGAAAAATAAAACCCCCTTAAATCTCCAAAAGATAACTTTTTAATTTTTTTTTGAGAGGGAACTATTTAATTTATTTATGATAAAATATATTGTATCGAAAAATTTATATATAGATATAGATTTAATAATCGTCAAATAATTTTTTATGCTTTGAAATTTTATATAATTTTTTTATTTATATGTTCAATATTTTTAATGTTAATTTTTTACGTTTTTCATAACTCACTTCTGTGTTTCATACATAATGTTCTTTCTTTTTTTAAAAGAGAAAAAGAAAAAGGATATTCACTATTAAATTTTTATTTACGTGACTGCTCTCTATTTTTCCCTCTTCACACTTCTTTCACTCTCTTCTCACTCAGCGTCGTCCTCCATCTCTCTTTCTCCGGCGTCTTCGCCGGTTCTCACAGCCACCGGCATGGCGAACGCCGCTGGTGCTATCCCTCATTGTCTCTTCCTTATTTCTCTGTGCTAATTTTAATCCTAATTTCTTTATAGATCTGTAAACCCTAATTTCCTCGACGATTCTCAATCTCCCTCTCGATTCTCGTCCGTCCGGCGGATATCGCCGCCGTTGCCGTACTACCGCGCCTTCACACCGTTTGGACCGCTCTTCGCGCACTACGGTACTTCTCTATATTCTCTCTCTCTCTCTCTCTCGCTCGCCGCCCTGTCTGTTTGTTTCCTTCACGGCGGCCGCCGCGCCTCAAGAAGAACCGGCGGTCGTCGCCGCCAGCCCGAGCCTCCTCCGCGGTGGGTTGCAGCCGAGCCGCTGGTGTCCTTTCTTTTTTCTAATAATTTTGGAATATTGGCTACAATTTTGTTGTCGCTTATTTGTTGATAAAGTGTGGCTTCGTTCTATACTATGGTATTTATTGATTGTTTGTTGGAGCTCTCATACTTTGATGAGACTAGCCGTAAGCTAGATTTCATGTCCTTGCTAAGATTATTTCATGAGAAATGTTGTTGGAAATGTATTCCTTTTGATTTTGTTGCAGTCACTGAGGATGCTGAGTAAGGGTAATATGTCTTTCATTTTTGTATAGTAAAAGCACTTTCGACCATTGCATCCTTGGCTGGATAGCCCGTTGTTGAAACTGCTATTTATGCCAATTTTGCACCATCTTATTTGCTTTGCCTGCACTTTACTATTTCTTCACTTCAGTTTGTTCCAAAAAATGCAAGAAATGTATAGTCAAATTTTGCATTGGAGTGTTCTCAGTAGCCAGTAGTAATTAATTGATGGATTTATTGGATTGATTGGCCCCCTCCCCCTACCCAAAATCCATTTCGCTGCTTGCTTAAAGAAATTTAGACCCATGGTAGCAACAGGTTCTCCCATGTTTTACTAGACTAATATAAATCAGGCTTTAGCTTTCAAATAAATGTTCCACTGTAATATGCCTTTTATTAATATTCCACCTGCGCCTCTTCGTGTAAAATGGAAAGGTAGGTGTCCTGTTAGCAGTTTTAGATACATTAATTGCGTATTGGAATGAAAAAAACAAGTTGTTAGATCAGGCATAGCAGAGGAGATACTTTACGTAAAATCATGACATAGGCTTATTAGCTAGGCCATAATTTCCTGGATTTAAATGTCTTGATAGTTGATATTAGTGAAAATTTTATGGAAGAACTTCACTACGGATGATATTGGTGAGCCTTAGGAAGAGTCTCCAATTAGTAATATATGTTTATAGATTAAGTAAATCTCGTAGAAACTCGAGCTTAGAATTTGTATATTTAGGATCATGAATTTTGTGATTATGCTTTGAATGAAGGGAACATCGATCTAAGTGACAATACTATTTTAGACATCTCTAACTGACTCTATTATTGGAATACTAATAAGTTTTTAAAATCCTCTGTTGTAACTTAAATTTGTCTTCTGCCACATTAAACTAATTTTTCCTTATGTGATACCAGATATGATCTGCAAAAAATGGTTGTGTCTTCATCAGGCAAACACAAAGGGACTGAATAACTGTGTGCCTTATAATATAGGTTTCTGTGACAACAATATTAGAGAAGTTGGGGACTACATTTCTGAGGAGTGAAAATTGCTTACACAGAACGTCCTATATGGAATTTTTTCCTACAACCTGATTTTCTAGTTCAGCGGGTTTATTTGCACTGTAAATCATGCCTTAATACGGATAATCTTGCAGGTAAGAAGGCTGATGTGAGAACACGTGTTGATAGAGAAGCGGATAACCAACAACTTCTTCAGTTAGAAGAAAAGGATGTTGTGACATCAGTAGCCACAGTGCTGTCTGATATATGTGGTCCTGGAGACTGGATGCCGATGGAGAAACTACACTCTGAGGTCAATTGTTTTCTTACACTCCGATGCAAACCTCCTTTGTTGTTATATTTCACTATCAGCTATGATGATTTCATGTTGGGATTTCTAGTGTTTCTTGTGATTATTCTGTTGCTTTCTCAATGGCATAGTTCACTACTATGGATATTAACGATTTCAGCATGTGCGTTTTTTTCCATATACTAAGACGAACTTAGAATGTGCACACACACATGCCCCACAACCTATTAAAGGTACAAATTATTGAAACTTGAGATGGCATTGTCTGAATTGGTAGATTCCAGCTACTAGGTGGACGTGAATTCATACGAATGGGATCAAGGTAACAAGTTAATTCCATCAGAAGGCCTCAGTTCAAGGCATCTTGGTGCAACTTTGATGATGGACTTAGATTGATTGGGACTCATATTGTCAATTGGTTATATTCTTTTTCGTTTCTTGCAATCGTATTCATAAGCTATCACGAGACTCAAATCATTTTTTGTTATATTCTTGGCCCATAGGCCAGCTTGTTAGAGGAAGGGAGCTTTATATGGTCTAGAAAAGGCAGGGAGAACCTTCTGTATGCCACTGATGCTTGTTAGAAGAAGGGAGCTTTATATGGTCTAGAAAAGGCAGGGAGAACCTTCTGTATGCCACTGATGCTGCTGAGAAGTTCAGTGAAAGGTAGCAATTTCTTTTCTTTGATGGTGCGAATTTATACAAGGTACTTTTCATACAAAAGGTATGATTTTCACTAATTGGTTGTCTTTCTTTTATTGTGCCATCAGATAATTGGAAATTATCAGTTTCTATTTCATATTATGTTGATAAAAGATCTCAGTGTAGTTTTAGACTATTCTCCATCAGGTAATATACAGTCCGATGCTTGTTGTTGAACTTTGATGCGAATCATGTAATTTAGCATTTCATTTTACTCGAGTTTTTAATTATCTAAGCCTCTGCCATGTCTAATATTTGTAATTGCAGAAGGGCGAGTTACTTGGTAATGAGAACATTAATAGAGTTATAATGTGGAAGAAAGCTAGAGTGAAAAAAGATAAGACCGTTGAGAATGAAGACTTAAAGAAAGCAAGGTGGAAATGAAGACTTAAAGAAAGCAAGGTGGAAATGAAGATTTTAAGAAAGCAAGGTGGAAATGAAGACTTAAAGAAAGCAAGGTGGGAGCATTGAGAATGAAGACTTGTAGCTTTTTGTATGGATGTTGGAGATGTTGTAAAATAATAGATCTTTTGTGGATGTTGGATGATTGATTATTATAGATGATTAAATGACATCTTCAATATGTATAAATTTATTATTTTTACAATTTAATGATATTTATAAATTTAAAATAGGGAAAATAAATAAAATAGGAAAAATATATTTTAAATTTTGAAAGAGTATAGATGACGGTTGAAAAGTGTCAAGTATATACTTAGAAATGTCATTAAAACTTACATATATGACGGTGAGAAAGTGTCAAATATATACCAATAACTGTCATGTATTTTATTTTACTTGACGGTCCGAAAACGTCAAGAAAAATATTATGAGTGTCAAGTATTACATCATAGTTGACGGTTTGTAACCGTCATATATACATATATAACTGGTGAAACGAGGAACCAACACCTAAACTAGAAAGCAGTAAACGACACCGGATTTACGTGGTTCGGTCGAGAAGACCTACGTCCACGGGTGTTCGGGGTTTTTCCACTATACTTCGAGAGAATTACATTTTACAAGAGATGAATGAATAATGAGATGATCCTCTTCTAACCCACTACTAAGTCTCTATTTATAAGCATGTAAATAAGCCCTAGGGCCTCAAGCCCATTTACTAAGATAATTGGGCTTAAGCCCCTTTAATACATTGACCTTGGTCTGAATCGCCTATGCTTGCTTGACTACGCCGGAAGCTCTATTATTTCTTTTATTATCCCAAATCTTCAATTAAACCTGCACTGGTTAGCTTAATAATAATAACACTAATCATAAGCATAAATGGAAATGTTCCCATTATATAGTGCACAGCGCTGGTGCATATTTCAGTCCTCATCAGCTACTCCCCACTGGTCTGGTTGAACCGGGTATTCTTCGTGTTCAGCCAGCCAAGTATTGTTAAAGCCAGCGCTGTGCTGTTTTCCTTAATCCCTGTAAATCATGAAGACATAAGAGTTTTAATATTATAAGAAAGCAGATATAAGCATTTTCCCCTTGACTTTGGAATTGTAGTTCCAAATTAGATTTCCTTCTTGTTTATCGAATGTTGACAAAGATAAATAATTTCCATTTCTTTGGGCGCATAAGAAGACCAACGCTGAGAATACCCCATATTGAATACTTTGCATAGATAAGCAATATAAATGCTTTGTGTTGGATGAACCAGAAGACCGCTGCAAGAATACCCGAATAACATAGGAAGACCCATGTCAAAGTTGAGAAATATGATACTCTGATCATGTGAGAAAACCCGTCATAAATATTTGTCGAGTCTGAATAATATACCTTGTTGAGCGCGTAAGAAATCCAGCGCGTGAGAAGACCCATAGATGACAATAGCACGCCAAAGGGCGGCTTATTTCTCGCTGAGCAGCGATTAAAATAGATCAAAGCAGCCCATAGAGCAAATGCGCAAAACAGTGTAGCCCGTAGAGTAGAGCAGAGAAATTCCTCTCAGATCAGAGAAATGCTCGTCAGAGCAGCCCGGTCAGAGCAGAGAAATGCCTATCAGATCAGCCCGGTCAGAGCAGAGAAATGTCCCTCAGAGCAGCCCGGTCAGAGCAGAGAAATGCCCTTTCAGAGCAGAGAAATGTCCCTCAGAGCAGCCCGGTCAGAGCAGAGAAATGCCCTTTCAGAGCAGAGAAATGTCCCTCAGAGCAGCCCGGTCAGAGCAGAGAAATGCCCTTTCAGAGCAGAGAAATGTCCCTCAGAGCAGCCCGGTCAGGGCAGAGAAATGCCCTTTCAGAGCAGAGAAATCCCAGCAGAGGATTGAAACTCCGGCAGAGCATTGAAATCCTGCCAGAGCATTGAAGTCACGGCAGAGCATTGGGGTCACGGACGGCGGCAGAGCATTGGGGTCACGGACGGTGGCAGAGCATTGAGATCACGGACGGCGGCAAAGCATTGGGGTCACGGACGGTGGCAGAGCATTGAGATCACGGACGGCGGCAGAGCATTGGGATCACGGACGGTGGCAGAGCATTGAGATCACGGACGGCGGCAGAGCATTGGGATCACTACAGAGCAGTGAAATCACGGTAGGGCAGTGAAATCACGGCAGAGCAGTTAAATCACGGTAGAGCAGTGAAATCACGGCAGAGCAGTGAAATCATGGCGGAGCATTCCCCAGCTGCTTCCCTCCTTTGTATGCAATTCCTTTGCTGCTTCCCTCCTTTGCTGCTTCCCTCCTTTGTGTGCATTCCTTTGCTGCTTCCCATCCAAGCTTGAGCACTCTGCGCGGAGCATGGAAGACCCGGGGGGTGCAACCAACTTTCGCGGCTTATGATTAAAAGAACCCCCTGCACGGAGCATGGAAGACCCGGGGGGTGCAACCAACTTTCGTGGCTTACGGTTAAGTGCAACCTCTGCACGGAGCATGGAGGACCCGGGGGGTGCAACCAACTTTCGTGGCTTACGATTATGTGCAACCTCTGCGCGGAGCATGGAAGGCCCGGATGGCACGACCAACTTTCGCGGCTTACGATTAAAAGAACCCCCTGCACGGAGCATGGAAGACCCGGGGGGTGCAACCAACTTTCGTGGCTTACGGTTAATTGCAACCTCTGCACGGAGCATGGAGGACCCGGGGGGTGCAACCAACTTTCGTGGCTTACGATTATGTGCAACCTCTGCGCGGAGCATGGACGGCCCGGATGGCACGACCAACTTTCGCGGCTTACGATTAAAAGAACCCCCTGCACGGAGCATGGAAGACCCGGGGGGTGCAACCAACTTTCGTGGCTTACGGTTAAGTGCAACCTCTGCACGGAGCATGGAGGACCCGGGGGGTGCAACCAACTTTCGTGGCTTACGATTATGTGCAACCTCTGCGCGGAGCATGGACGGCCCGGATGGCACGACCAACTTTCGCGGCTAACGATTAAATAGTAACCCTCTGCGCGGAGCATGGAGGACCCGGGGGGTGCAACCAACTTTCGCGGCTTACGATTAAATAGTAACCCTCTGCGCGGAGCATGGAGGACCCGGGGGGTGCAACCAACTTTCGCGGCTTACGATTAAATAGGAACCCTCTGCGCGGAGCATGGAGGACCCGGGGGGTGCAACCAACTTTCGCGGCTTACGATTAAGTAGTAACCCTCTGCGCGGAGCATGGAGGACCCGGATGGCGCGACCAACTTTCGAGAAGACCTACGTCCACGGGTGTTTGGGGTTTTTCCACTATACTTCGAGAGAATTACATTTTACAAGAGATGAATGAATAATGAGATGATCCTCTTCTAACCCACTACTAAGTCTCTATTTATAAGCATGTAAATAAGCCCTAGGGCCTCAAGCCCATTTACTAAGATAATTGGGCTTAAGCCCCTTTAATACATTGACCTTGGTCTGAATCGCCTATGCTTTCTTGACTACGCCGGAAGCTCTATTATTTCTTTTATTATCCCAAATCTTCAATTAAACCTGCACTGGTTAGCTTAATAATAATAACACTAATCATAAGCATAAATAGAAATGTTCCCATTATATAGTGCACAGCGCTGGTGCATATTTCAGTCCTCATCAATAACCGTCAAGAATAATGAGAATAGATGACGGTTAAAAACCGTCATCTATACTAGGTACTATACATGACACCACTATACTTGACAGTCGACGGATACCATAGATGACGGTGAAAAACCGTCAAGTATGAGCGAATTTCTTGTAGTGTCTTTATCTTTTCCTTGGTGATCTTTTCAGTTAATTGTGTTTCTAGGGTTTGTTCTTCTGATGCTTGATCCGCCTCTCCTTGTCTCTTGTGATATGGTTTTCGAATTTTGATTTGTTTTTGTGAGGGAGATTTTTATGGGATTTGATTTTATCTCGTGGCTTAGTAGTTGATGTTGGCTGGGGTTTTCTCTTTAGTATTTAAGAGGGTTGTTCTTGTTCATCATTATTACCTTTCACTTCACAAACCCCACTATCGAGATTTGTGCAATGTTTCTCTTTGAAGCCCAAAAGTCATGGACAAAAACACAAATCTTTCTTCGCTCATCAAGAGTCTGATCCAACACTTCGGATCACCGGAAAGTGCAGCCAAACATCTCTCCACTCTCCCACAGATGGCCGAAACCACCGAAAAACCCTCGTCTTCACAAGCACCGGTGGAAGTCCCAGGAGAAACTGATAACACTCATGTTTCCATGGTTTTCAATGTTTTTTTGATATTAATTTTATAGGAAATTGAGTGTTTGATAGTTGTTTTGTGCTTAATTTACTTTATCTTGTGAAACATGATTCTTACTCCAACTTTGAAGGAAATTTCAGGTTTAATGACTTCGAATTTGGAACAATTTTCTGAAATAGAAGTTGTAGATCGTCTCGATACGAGTTCGTCAGCGCAAACGGATCATCAATCAGAGTTCGGACGATAAAGTTATGGCCGAAACAAAAACGTCGCGCGCAGCAGTCAAACTTCGGCGACCGCCGAAAATGGGCATTTTAAAGAAGCAATTCGGCGACCTAAACGGCGACCGCCGAGTTGGTCGCCGAAATGTCTGTTTCAGATTTGCACTGCAAGTGTTAAATTCGGCGGGCGCCGAATTTGGTCAATTTTTAGCACAAAAACGGTGGTCAACTCGGCGACCGCCGAGTTTGACCGCCGAATTGAGCGGATTTGCGAGTTTTTCCATTTTTTAGAGTTCTTCTGGGTTCCAAACACTGTATTTTACCCTGACACTATAAATAGGTCTTCTTTTGACCTATCTGGGGTTCCTTTTTCAGTTCCCAACTTTATTTTCTCAGTTTCATAGCTTTAGATTATTATTGCTTTCCAGTTTTTACAGCTTGGATTGGATTTCCACAAGATTGAAGATTCAAGCCGCTACAATTGTTTTATTCAGAGTTTTATTTAATTCAGTTCTTTCAATTGTGTTCTTTTTTATTATGTTTATGATTTATTTTATGATGTCTGGCTAATTCGTTAATCTGAACCTAGGGTTTGTACATAGCTGATTAATTATGTGTGTATGATTTATTGATATCAATTTGCCCTCCAACTTGTGATTCATGATTCCTGGTGCTTAATTTCTTGTGAATTATTTGGCCAATAATTTACATGTCTAGCTGTTCAGTTTGAGTCTTGAATGCGATAATTGTTCTGCCGATTCAGGAATGCATGTTATGGTAGTAGCCTTGACTCTTGAATGGGATAGGTGAAACTATAGAGAGTTATTCTTTGTGTACGCTTGGGAGTTAATTTATTCCTTGGAGTCTTGAATGTGAAGGGGGGTAAATTAATCTACTTTCATAGGTGTTCGTTAGAGAAGCTTGTGAATAGTTATGTGATCTCTCATCAGGGTTGGATTAAATTGGTAATTGAATCAATAGATTAAATGCATGTAATTAATTAGTAAAAGTACATCCCTAGGGTCAGAGTCTTTTATTATTTGAGTTTTTACCTTATTTTATTTGTTGTTATTTGAATTTAGTGCTAATCAAATCTTCATACTTTCTGTTGTCTGTCTACTGTTATAGTCTGTTTAGGAGATAGCTAGAGTTATTTCGTTGTGTCAGTCCCTGAGGATACGATACTCGATTGCTTATTATTTGCTACAATTGCCTATGTTAGTTGCAGTTTTTGTTGCTAAGAAATTAGTGATCAACTTTTTGGCGCCGTTGCCGGGGACTGATAAGAAGTTACTTTAATATTTCCGATAGGACTTAGTAGTACTTCAGGCGTTTACTGTTTCTTTTTTTTTTTTTTTTTTTTTTTTTTTTTTTTTAAAAAAAACCTCATGGTCTTTTGATATTAATTTTATAGGAAATAGAGTGTTTTTTTTTTTTCCAGGCACTGCATACGATGGCTACTAATGAACAGATTCGTGCTCTACAGGAGCAGTTGCAACAGCTGTTGGACGCTCAAGCTGCTAAAGAGGCTCAGAAACAACCAGCCATAAATGAAGCGTTCATTCCGCAGTATGTGTATCAGGAGCCTCCACGAGTGAACGTTAACAACTTTGAGCTGAAAACGGGTTTGATCACGATGGTCCAACAGAGCCAATATGGTGGACAAGCGAATGAAGACCCTAATGCGCACCTGGCGCATTTCCTGGAGCTGTGTAGCACGGTAAAGAAGAATGGTGTCCCTGATGACATTATCCGTCTTCGTCTTTTTCCCTTCTCACTGCGGGATAAGGCGAAGTCGTGGTATCATACGCTGCAGCTGGGAGAGAATATCGTATGGGAGGATTTGGTTCATGCATTCGTACGCAAGTTCCATCCTCCTGGCCTGACCCTAAAATTAAAGATGGACATTGTGCAGTTCCAGCAGTTTGAGGGAGAAAAGCTGGCAGATACATGGAAGAGGTATCAAGAGAAGTTGAGAAAGTGTCCGAGCCATGGATTTGATGAAGGCACGCTCATTATCATGTTCTACAATGCTTGTGGAGAGCGTACAAGAATGCATTTGGACACAGCTGCATGAGGTTCTTTGCTTCAGAAAGGCAGTTCAGAGGCTTGGAACATCATAGAAAGTATGGCTGCTACAAGCTATCAATGGCCAGTAGAAAGAGTACAATTGAAAAGGGTGGCAGCTGCTTCCAGTTCTGATCCTATGGCAGAAATGGTTACTCAACAGGCAGCGATGGCTACGCAGCTGGCAGAGCTGACTACTAAGATCAGTGAGTTGAATCGAGGTCAGCCAGGAATGTATGGCAGAGGTCAGCAATATCAGCAGGACCAGCAGCAGTTCCAGCCAGGAGGACGACCGCAACCAAATCTTTCTTATGGCAACCCAAACAATGCTTTGCAGCCTCCACCTGGGTTTTCTGTGTCTAGTGGGGGAGTTATCAATGAGCCGAAGAAAGTATCACTGGAGGATATGATGCAACAGATGTTAACAGAGATGTCTAGTATGAAGACAACTGTTAATACAAGGATGACCAATTTGGAGTCTCAAGTGGGTCATATTGGAAATAATTTTTCAGCACTCTCCAAGAAAGTGCAGATGTTGGAGACTCAAGTTGGTCAGATGGCCAACCAAGCAGCTGCGCAGCACAAGTCGAGCCAATTCCCGAGCAACACTACTGCCAATCCAAATGGCCAATGCAATGCTATTTTCGATGGCACTCTATCTCCAAAAGATAGGAGAATGAGCAAGGAGAATGAACAACCAAGTAAGGAACCATACAAATCTCCTATTCCACTTAGGGAATACATCCCAAAAGCTCCATTCCCCCGTAGGCTGATGAAGAGGGAGGTGCTTGAAGAGCAATGTGCAGTGAAGCCGAGCAAAAAGTATAATGCAATTCAATTGAGAAGCGGGACAGAGCAGCGGGATCATCCAGAGCAGCGGGATGGCAATGATGCCAAGGAAATCAAGCTGGAGATCTCCCATTGCAAGAATGAGAAAAAAGTTGTCAATCCCGAGGAGACAGAGCATAGATGTATAGTGGATGAACTAGAGAGACTACTTGAAGAATCGGACCGACGTGCACAGCCTCAAATTCTCTCGCAATTGCAGGATCCCAAGGATAAAGAAGAAAAGGCAATTGTTCACACCAACAAGATGGGGGATGAGGATAAGAAAATCTCGCAGGCGAAAGCTGTGTGCACTGAGCTGCCAATGAAGCTACTTTCGAAGAAGAAAGATCCGGGTAGCTTCACCATTGAGTGCGAGATTGGAGGAGAGCTCTTTCCCGAGGCTCTTTGCGATTTAGAGGCTAGTGTCAATGTGATGCCCATCTCTGTTTTCAAGCGGTTGGGAATTTGAGATCTCAAGCCGACCTCGATGGAGATTCAAATGGCGGATAGATCAAGAGTAAAGCCGAGAGAAAAGCTTGAAGACATCTTTGTGAAGGTTGACAAGCTCGTCTTCCCTACGGATTTCTTGGTTCTCGATATTCCTGAAGATGCAAATCCGCCGTTGATTCTTGGTCGATCATTCTTAGCTACGGGGAGGGCTATGATAGATGTGCCCAATGGAAGCGTCGTCTTTCACGCAGCTGATGCACATGAGTCCTCTGTCTCTGTTCGTGTTAGGCGGTCTGTCACGCCTGCAACGTTTGATGTTCATTGAGACCATGAGGTATCGTCGAGCTCTAGACGTTAAATTAAGCACTTGTTGGGAGGTAACCCAACTGTTTTTTTTTTGTTTTGTTTTTCTTTCTTTTAGTTTCTTTTTGTTTCGTTGTTTTCTTTGGGAGTTTAGTGCAATGTTGAGCTTGGAATATGAGGGAACTCGCGCTTTGTTCATACCACCACCATGGAGCATATTTTTCTGTGAGTAGTGACACACATATCATCATCCCTCCAAACTTATTTTCGAACCTATGTTCTGTAATAAGTTTGGGGGAGGGGGGTGAGAGTAGATATGTGTATCACTTTTATTATTTTTGTTGGCTTTATTGTTTTATCCTGCTTGGTTGGTGGTGTGTGTTTGTGATTGTTTTTGAGATGATTATTGCTCCATTAGATTTCTCGTGAGATGCCAATGATGATTTCTGTGAAAAAAAAAATCGAGTTTGATTTTCTTTGATGATTTGAGCATAATTGGAACTAATTTGCATAATTCTAGAGTGATTTTAACCTTGACTTTTGGACGTTGAATAAACCGTGAGATTTTGAGCCATAATTGTTTAGTATACACAGTTTATTCTTTGTTGTGAGTTTGGTCATGCATGTGGTGATCTTCTAGAACTTGCCATGGTTTCTGTGTCGAGGTTGCTGTTGTGCCCAGGATTAGGAGATGATTTTAGGCCATCTTTTATTAGCCACATTATTATCCCAAACACTGTCCTTGAAAAAAAAATTATCCTTTGTTATCCACTTTGAGCCTATTTAGCTTTTTATTCTTTAGCCGAATGATAGGGGGTGATGTAGTATATGGGAATCTTTGTGTGGTGAATATCATAGTGGGTTGTGAAAAAGAAGGGATGATTTTGTGTTACTATTTACTCTTATAAGCTCTAGAAAGTTGTGAAAAGAGAAAAAAAAATTTGTTGAAAAAAAAGAGAAAAAAAAGGGATGAAGAAAAGTGTGAAATCGAGAGTATATTGAGAAATTTGTTAGAGAATCGACTTTGTTTGTTGGAAATAAATGGAGAGCATAAAAGAGTGTTTAGTTCTGTTTTGTGATGAAAATCCCTTGAGCTGTGTTGATCATGTGATATAGCTGGGTGGAAGATGGAATTTATTCCATGCTTGATTAGTGAAGTCATAAGGTTGGTGTTCTTGATCTATTTGAGTCACTTAGCCGATATTTCCCTACCTAATCCAATGTCCCTACATTATAACCCGAAAAAATAAAGACCTTTTTGATCTTAGTCTTGGCACACTTTTAGCAATGGAGATTGTAGACGATTGGCAAGCCTATGGTAAGAGATCTGCGTTGCATTGAATTCGATGTGAGAATACACATCCTATTCCAGCAAATTGAGAGTTGAGTGATACACATACCTTGTGAGATTCAATTGTTTGGAATGTCAAGGTTGATTTTGCTATAGGTTGTGTTTATTGGTGAATTTTGTGCTTAATTATTGAGGATTTGAGAATTCTATCATTCTTTATTATTCAGAGGCATCGATGAGCTATATTTCTTACCCATTCGTGTTTTTGATTGTGTTCTTCTCATTATTCGAGGACGAACAATGGCTTAAGTTTGGTGGAGTTGATAACACTCATGTTTCCATGGTTTTCAATGTTCTTTTGATATTAATTTTATAGGAAATTGAGTGTTTGATAGTTGTTTTGTGCTTAATTTGCTTTATCTTGTGAAACATGATTCTTACTCCAACTTTGAAGGAAATTTCAGGTTTAATGACTTCGAATTTGGAACAATGTTCTGAAATAGAAGTTGTAGATCGTCTCGATACGAGTTCGCGAGCACAAACGGATCATCAATCGGAGTTCGGACGATAAAGTTATGGCCGAAACAAAAACGTCACGCGCAGCAGTCAAAATTCGGCGACCTAAACGGCGACCGCCGAAAATGGGCATTTTAAAGAAGAAATGCGGCGACCTAAACGGCGACCGCCGAGTTGGTCGCCGAAATTTCTGTTTCAGATTTGCACTGCGAGTGTTAAATTCAGCGGGCGCCGAATTTGGTCAATTTTTAGCACAAAAACGGCGGTCAACTCGGCGACCGCCGAGTTTGACCGCCGAATTGAGCGGGTTTGCGAGTTTTTCCGTTTTTTAGAGTTCTTCTGGGTTCCAAACACTGTATTTTACCCTGACACTATAAATAGGTCTTCTTTTGACATATCTGGGGTTCCTTTTTCAGTTCCCAACTTTATTTTCTCAGTTTCATAGCTTTAGATTATTATTGCTTTCCAGTTTTTACAGCTTGGATTGGATTTCCACAAGATTGAAGATTCAAGCCGCTACAATTGTTTTATTCTGAGTTTTATTTAATTCAGTTCTTTCAATTGTGTTCTTTTTTATTATGTTTATGATTTATTTTATGATGTCTAGCTAATTCGTTAATCTGAACCTAGGGTTTGTACATAGCTGATTAATTATGTGTGTATGATTTATTGATATCAATTTGCCCTCCAACTTGTGATTCATGATTCCTGGTGCTTAATTTCTTGTGAATTATTTGGCCAATAATTTACATGTCTAGCTGTTCAGTTTGAGTCTGGAATGCGATAATTGTTCAGCCGATTCAGGAATACATGTTATGGTAGTAGCCTTGACTCTTGAATGGGATAGGTGAAACTATAGGGAGTTATTCTTTGTGTACGCTTGGGAGTTAATTTATTCCTTGGAGTCTTGAATGTGAAGGGGGGTAAATTAATCTACTTTCATAGGTGTTCGTTAGAGAAGCTTGTGAATAGTTATGTGATCTCTCATCAGGGTTGGATTAAATTGGTAATTGAATCCATAGATTAAATGCATGTAATTAATTAGTAAAAGTACATCCCTAGGGTCAGAGTCTTTTATTATTTGAGTTTTTACCTTATTTTATTTGTTGTTATTTGAATTTAGTGCTAATCAAATCTTCATACTTTCTGTTGTCTGTCTACTGTTATAGTCTTTTTAGGAGATAGCTAGAGTTATTTCGTTATGTCAGTCTCTGAGGATACGATACTCGATTGCTTATTATTTGCTACAATTGCCTGTGTTAGTTACAGTTTTTGTTGCTAAGAAATTAGTGATCAGAAACCATTCCTCCGGCTCCTTCTCCAAAAGGTTCTCCGAAGAGGAGCACCACTGAGTCTTCTGTTGGGACTGATGTTGCTCCTATCTCGTTGCAAATGGTGGAAACTCCCATCAATGCTGAGCCGATTTCCACTGTTACTCCATGACACGCACCCGTCGTGCGGTGCGAGCAAAATGCTTGTGTATGCCCGATACAGACAATACACGCTCCTACGTCTCACAACAAGAAACAAGTCTTAGTGGTAAGTGTAGGGTCGAATCCCACAGGGAGTGAGGAACTACTTTGTTCTCCAACGACAAACTGAGGTGTCACAGGTCTCAATCTTTATACTCTGCACAAAAAGCTAAACAAGATCAATAATAACAAAGGGGTGAGGTTGTTCGGTTAGGTCATAACTGTTGTCAACATTCGTTTCGGTAGGCATACTGATGATCCGTCCATGATCCATATAAACTCAAGGCGTGGCCCAAAGATATTGGGGTGTTTCAAGAGGTTATACTTCACACTTAGGATGGTTGAGTCCATTGTAGTCACTTGGTCCGAAGGTCACACAATCCCCGGTCACAAGGCAGTGCTTCACTCCTCCTTAGATAGTAGTCATACCCGTTACTCACCAAGTATGACCCTCACCAACCTTCTCTCCTGAGGTCCCCAACTCTGCACTTTGAGTGACACATGCCTCCTGGACACAACCATTTCCGGCTTGTTAGCCGACCAGTCATAGACATGCTACGGCGCAGAAGTTACCTTCCTCGTTTGATAACCATGGCTTGATGCCTCTAGAGAAGCCCAAGACTGAGGAAGGACAATGTATCCCATCAATCCTTTCCCCATCTTTCGGATCTACAACGCCTTTTGTTGACGCTGCTCAGCTACTCGGTCTTGGGTATACCGGTTGTCACGCCCTGGTATACTCTGACCTTTGCTTGACATGGACAGCGTTTTACCGAACGGAGATCACTCGTTAGGCCCCTACTGTCCATGGATTCGAACAGATCCTTCCGGAACCACGAGACTCAACCGAAAGAACAAATGCCTCACGAATGTTTACATGTTGACAACAATTATTTCCACCCCTAAAACCTCACCAAAGGGATTTACTCACACATAACAAAATTCATAAATGCAAAATGAATTAAACACATCATGTAACAAAAGGAAAATACTTGATTAATAGAAATGATACCTACGACCGCAAGCCTTGAATCTTGTTCGAATTGAAAGCAAAACGGAAATAGGAAATAGTACTGGAATGTAAATTGTTTGGATGCCACACACGGCAGGATTAAAGTAGTAAACTAAATAAAACACGAGTTCAAAAGTGCCAAAAAGTTCTTTCACGCTGCACACCATCCTCCTTTTATACTGTCGAATGGTAAAAGTCTAGCCCTAGCTACGCCAGCTTCATATCTTCATCGAGATCTTCTTTCCTTCTTTAGCTCAATCCTTGATTGATCCGATTGAAGATAGCTTCCAGCTGCTTGCTGTAGTCAACCTTTCCCTTTCTCCAGAATCTTCTAGCTCCTTCCTCCTTCTTCAGTTTGCTTCCTCCAAATCCCCGAGATTTACTTTCCTTTCCTGGCTTCGGCTGTCTGCTTCTCATTATAGTGGTCAGACGGATTGCTTCCTTCGGTTTGATTCATACCAGGTGGGTTGCTTCGAGTTCCAATGCCCCAAGTTAAATTTAAGAGGTACTGCAGCCGAGGCTCCATGCTGGTAAACGTAACATTGTAATCTGGGCCTGGTAATGCCCATTCCAACCACATTTCTTTTGTTTCTGCTCTACTGGACCTTCCTTCCTCAACAACTTCGTTTTCCCCTGGACAGACCTGAACTGACACAAACAAAGAGAAAAATAGGGCCAAATGGCCCAAAAGTCGAAGATGCATCACACCTACACACTTAAACCATACTTGCCCTCAAGTATGTATGTGGATTCACAGAAGACACGGACGAAAAGTCGAAAGGAAAGAAATAAAACTTCAAGATGCGAGACTTGCACCAACATCAGGATCAGATCATACTAACATGCATCATTCAGTTCAGTCTAACCACAAACCAGAGAGTAATGAATATGCATAAAGTGTGATAGTACTTTGTCTCTCTCTCAAGTACCGGGCTAAGTGTATACACTCTTACTTTGCTATACCAGTTCTTCTATGAGTTTGATTGAAAACTACAAGTGAAACACACTAGCATGACTCATCAGAGGGTCTTTGTTTGGTTATAATGGGGTGTACGGAGCAAAGGTGAGATAAATATAGTTCTGTGGTTGATTCAGTATCACCCATACCCAGCATATATGTTCAGTAAAACCACAACCAGCTTTTTATCCCCCTGTTTTAATAGGGACCAACTTTTCTTTGATTTTTGGCAACATTTATCATTCATTTTTTTTGTGCTCAGATTTCCTTTCTTTTCTCCAATTCCTTGTTTACCATTTCACGCACATAACAATTCTTTCTTTTAGATATAACAACAGAAAGGCTCAAGAAAGAATAAGTTCAGCTCAAATTGGCATAACAAGGGATTTTTTTTCACATTCATCAACAAAGAAAAATCCGGGGCCCTAATCAAAGAAATGTGCCCTAATCACACAAGTCAGTACTAGCAATAGAAGTCCTCAAAAAAAATCTAGATTCCCCAGTACAGCAAAGTCTTACCAGAAATATGCGATTTTTCCTAAATATGGCCCTGATCTCACTGGTGGGGTACTATCAGTAAGCTCACAACTACTATCATGCATACCATACTCAACCACCAAATCAAACCATGACCAAAATCAGCACGCATATTCTCATCACCATCAAATAGCGCAAGTAAGACTCGACTCAAACAAGACTCCAAAGACACTAAAACATGAAAATCAAAAGTTAAAACAAAACCTAATCTAAAAGTTCAGGGTAAAGGAACTTAATTGTCTTGGTCGGAGGGCTCACCAGCCGCCTCCAGTTTCTCCTTGATTTCTTTAAAACCAGCCTCCATTGCCTTGAATCCTTCCTCCATGGTATCCCTCAGAGTGGCCACTTCTCCACCCAGCATCAACAGCTCGTCCTTGATCTCCTTCAGTTCGACCGTCAGCATGGCAATCTCGCTACTGACCAGGCGAGACGTCCCCGGTTCCTTTGTCACTTTCTGTTCGGGTCTAACTGAGCTGCCCTCCGGGTAGACCAGGCGGTGGCTGTCTCTCTCATCAACCTCGACAATCCACCAACGCACAAGACGCCCGGTATCAAGGAATCGGGTCTCAGCTACAGCTGCTTCATCCGGGGCCTCAACATTGAAATTCATGAGCTTCTTCGCCAGAAAGGTCACCAGCGGGCATAAGGAGAGGTATTTGTTGGTATGGGTTACCCCATACTGAAATTGCATTGCCGCGGTGAACCCGAAGTTCACCCTCTTCTTCTCAACCATGCACCAGAGCAGGAAAAGCTCTTGCTGCGTGACCACATTGGACCCCTCGATCCGGCCGTAGATGTTGTAGGCCAACCAACGATGGCATATCTGTAGAGCTGGGTCGCGGATTTCGTTGGACTTGCTGATGTTCTTCACATACTTGGCCCCTGTCGAGATTTGAGACCAGTAATGGTCAATCTGACTTCGCCACTCGGGTGGAGCCATGGTTTCAGCTTGCTTGTACTCATCATCATACACTTCCTTATCCTCAATCACCCCAGGTGGATATTCAAATCGTTAATGGAAAGTGGGAACATCTTCCCCCGCAGCTAGAAACGCAGGGTACCTGGGGTTTCGACCGTGTAATTCCCCTTCGGTCTGAACTCTACCGTGCTCATAAATTTCTCTGACATTTGCTTGAATGCCAACACATTCCATCCCAGAACTTTCCCCCAACCAATGTTCTTAAAATATCCTTCCACACGTTCTTTTATCCCAAAATCTTCCAACACCTCAGTTATTAGAAAGTACCATGGGGTTATCTCCTGGTTCTGCAGAATAGCATACCTCTGACTGTCTCTCGGTATAATCGCCTCCATAGTGCTAGGTCGTACCAAGCCCTTGCGCTTAACACCCTTCGGCCTTGAGGTGATCGTACTTGTTACCGGCTTAGCAGGGGCAACGACGTCCTCAATGTTGGAGCTTTCTACAGTTTCAGTCTTTTCTGGATCTGCCTCCATCGGTACTTCCGTCTCTTTGGCCTTTCTGGTCTTACTGCCTGCCGGTGCTGGTCTGGCTTTAACGGGCAGTGGAGGCTTCGCAACATCGAGCTTCCTTTTAACTCCTGGCCTCTTGCTTTGTGGTGTCGGGACTTCCACCTCCTCCTCTTGAATGGCCTCAACTCCCTCTCCTTCTTCAGCCTCCTCCTCTTTCGCCTTCTCTCGTTCTTCTTCTTCTTCTTCCGTATCCTCGGAAGCGGTTCTCCCCTCCTGCATGGAGGTTTCGGGAATTTGCGGTTGAGGTTGGGCTTGAACAGGTGGTGGTGCGACAATGGATCACGCCGGAGTTGCCTTGCCCGTCTGGGCTTTTTTCGATTTCTTTACAGAAGGTGTGAGTTTGGGCTCCCCTTCTTCCGACTTCTCCGGTTGTTTTGACTCGGCAGCTGCTCTTGCGACCTCCTGTTCCTCCTACTGTAGGACTTCAGGACGTCCTCTATCCTCGGACTGAATAGTCAGCAAGGGGTCGTCAGTGGCTTTGGTAGAGGTCTCCTCCGAGGTGGTTCACCTCGTAGACCGCTTCGGAGGTGGGGGTTTGGTACTCTTCCCCTTCGGTGGTTGGGTGCTTCCGGAGCCCGTCCCTCCTTTGGTTTTTGCCATGCTGATTTGCAGAGATCAAAGGGTAGGTATTTGCGCGGAAGTTTTGGATTTTGTGGGGATTTTGGGAACAAGGTTGGCTTTTAAAAGGTGATCGACAGTTATGGAAATTTAGGGTTTGGAGAGAGTGGAGATCGTGGTGTAGCAGTTTCGGAAGTTAGGGTTTGTGGGGGAAAATCGTGGGTTGAGGGATTTAAAGATGGTAAGAATAGCGGTTATGGCAGTAAGATGATTCTTAAGGAAAGAAATCATGGTAAAAATTTGAATTTCAAATTTTCTGCAGAAATTGAAGGGTTCCCGTCACATCGCCGCCTACCGCTGACACGCCTACATCAGCCCTTCTTCGTAAGCCCTCATCCAGACTATTCCAACCCCCAACTCTCCACCTACACACTTTGCAACGGAAAGTGGGCTCGGATTCTCCACTGGGCCTCTACCGAAATTTATCTTGGCCCGACTCCTGCAGGGTTAGTGCATCCAAACAAAACTAAACAACTTAAAAGAAAAGAAAATTCGGTAAAGACCATACCGAAACATAGCACTGGGTTGCCTCCCAGCAAGCGCTCTTGTTTCCCGTCTCGAGCTCGACTCTTCCTTTCTCTTTTACTCGTACACAGGGTCGAGAAGGTGGCATTCCTCCTTCTCTTTCTCTACTTCAGCAAGTTCATGGTAAGGCTTCAAACGATGCCCATTTACCACAAACGTATCAACTCCATTGTGATCATACACCTCTATGCTCCCATTTGAAAACATCTCTTTGATCACGAACGGTCCCGACCATTTTGAACGAAGTTTTCCAGCCATCATCTTGAAGCGCGAATTGAAAAGTAGGACTTTTTGTCCCACCCAAAATTCCTTTTTTCTGATCTTGGCATCATGGATTCTCCTAGTCCGCTCCTTATAGAGCATCGCATTGTTGTAAGCTTCCAACCGAAGCTCTTCCAACTCACTCAGCTGCAACTTCCTCGCTTCTCCAGCTAGGGTCATTCTGAGGTTGATTTGCTTGATTGCCCAGTACTCCTTATGTTCGATTTCCACAGGCAGATGACATCTTTTTTCGTAAAGCAATCGGAATGGGGACATCCCAATGGGTGTTTTGAAAGCAGTTCGGTATGCCCATAACGCGTCTCCCAAATGGTTACTCCAGTCCTTGCGGTTTGGGTGTACCACTTTTTCCAAAATGCTCTTTATCTCTCTATTGGAAATCTCGACCTGGCCATTTGCTTGGGGGTGATATGTTGTGGTGACCTTGTGTGTTACCCTCACCTTCCTAGTTAATACTCTGATGGTGGCATTACAGAAGTGAGACCCTTGATCACTGATTAGGATTTTGGGTGTACAATACCTCTCGAACACTTGCTCCTTCAGAAAATCTGCCACGGTGTGAGCATCATTGTTTGCGGTTGCCTTGGCTTCAACCCACTTTGACACGTAGTCAATTGCTACCAGAATATACTCGTAGTTCTTTGACTTTGGGAAGGGTCCCACAATGTCAATTCCCCACACATCAAAAATCTCAACTGGCATGATTGGAACTTGTGGCATTTTGTCCCTTGCGGTAATGCCTCCAGTCATCTGGCATTTCGAGCAGCTCTGTACCCACTTCCTTGCGTCCGCGAATATGGTAGTCCAGTAGAATCCACTCTCTAGAATTCTGTGGGCCGTGCGCTTTCCTCCAAAATGCCCACTGCTTGCTGTTCCATGACATATGTCTAAAATTTGGGCATGCTCATCCTCAGGTATGCACCTCCGTATGACCTGATCTGCTCCAATCCTCCAAAGATATGGATCCTCCCAATAATAGAATCGGGCTTGCACAAGTAACTTCCTCTGCTCGAACCTTGTCAATCCTGAGGGCAACTCCTTAGTGATCAGATAGTTGGCTATATCAGCATACCATGGCTCCTGGTTGGTTAGAGCATACAGTTCTTCTCCTTCTGTTCAGGTGCATACAGAGTATAGCTTTTCGTCTGGAAAGGTATCGGTAATGGGCATACCATCATCCTCTTCCAGTTGCAACCTGCTCAAATGGTCCGCCACTAGATTGGCAGCTCCCTTTTTGTCTCTTATTTCAATGTTGAACTCTTGCAAAAGCAGAATCCATCTGATGAGCCGAGGTTTGGATTCTTTTTTGGCCATCAAATATTTCAACGCTGCATGATCTGTGTAAACCACCGCCTTTGTTCCCAAAAGGTAGGAACGAAACTTCTCTATGGCAAACACCACTGCTAAGAGCTCTTTCTCGGTGGTGGTGTTTATGCTTAATTTACACTATTTTTAGGGGTTTGTTTGTGCGTGTTTTAGGATAATCTTCTGGAATTTGGTGCGTTTTATGGTGTATTCTATGCTTTGCAGGAGATTTAGGCTTACCAGATGAAAGAATGCAATTTTGGAGAATTTTGGATTACTTAGGCGTTTTCTAAGTGTTCTGGAATGCCAGAGCAGAGGAATCAAAAGCTAGTCCAGAGAAATCCGCGGAATATCAGAGAAGCGGAGCCGACATCTCCAGAGCAGAAAAATCACCGTTCCTCTGGCATCAGAGAAATCAAAGGCCATTTCTCTGGCGAAGTCAGAGAAGTCATATCCAGCGAAGTCACAACCCAGATCAGAGAAATCGTCAAGAACAGAGAAGTGCCAGAAGAACCGAAGATCAGAGATATCAATGCCAGAGGAGTCGCTTCCCCCGCTGACCAGAGAAACCGAAGTCAGAGGAATCGAACCTTCAGTGCAGCGGAATCGAGAAGCCAGAGCAGAGGAATCACCTATTCCTCTGCAGAGAAGTGCCAGCATCAGAGAAGTAAAGTTCAGCGCTCAGAGGCCAGAGAGATCACCCGTTCCGCTGGCGATACCATTCTTCTGGTGCAACTCATTTCTCTGGCAAGGTCCGTTTTCCAGAGCACGCATCCAGCTGGAAAGTTGCCTTATTTTTATACGATTCTATTACTTTTAGAATTCGATTACCTTTAGAAGTATACTTTGCATGGCAACTTTCCATGGTGATCCGAAGAAAGTTTGAAGCCTATAAATAGGTCCTCTTTTGGCCTTTCAAGTACGAGATCATCAGACGGCAGATACCCGAAAACCTTAGCATTCATACTTTAGTTTTTAGCTTTAGAATTTTATTGCTTTCTAGTTTTCAAGGCTTGGATCAAGATTGAAGATTCAAGTCGCTACTTCAGTTTTTATTCAGTTTTTATACAATTCAGTTTTTACAATTGCTTTCTTTTTAATTGTGTTTATGTTTTATTTTGCTATGTCTAGCTAATTTTCTCTAGCTGATTCTAGGGTTTGTAAATAGTTGATTGAATTTATGTGATTTATTTGTTAATACCTTTGTGCCTTCCAGTTTATGATTCATAATTCCTGGTGCTTAATTTCTTGTGAATTATTTGGCCAATAATTTGCATGTTTAGCTATTCGGTTTGAGACCTAGCGGAGATAACTGTTTAGCGGATTCAGGAATGTATGATATGATTTTAACCTTGAGACCTAGCGGAGATAGGTGGATCATAGTGAGCTATTCTTAGGAGCTATTGGGAGTTAGTATATTTTCTTGAGACCTAACGGAGAATTTACTAACCTACGATCGTTGCTGCTCTAGCGAGAGTAATTGATTACTTAAGTGATCTCTCATCATAACTGGATTAAACTGGTACATAGGATTAATAGATTTATTGCGTAGATTTAATTAATGAATTTACTACCCTAGGATCAGTTGTCTTTCATATTTGATTTTTCCTACGATCTTTTAATTATTGCTATTTGCGTTTTAGTTTAAGTTAATTAAACCTTCATTCTTTCGTTTGCCTGAATATTACTAGAGTTTAATTAGGATTACTTAGAGTGATTCGTTATAATAGTCCATGTGGATACGATACTCGGTTACTGATTATTTGGTACAATTGCATCGTGTTAGTTGCGATATTTGTTGCTAAGAAATTAGTGATCAACTTTTTGGCGCCGTTGCCGGGGACTATTTAGAATTGACTTTAATATTTCTGATTAGACTTAAGCATTATTTCAGGCGTTATAAATTTTTATTTTATTTTATTTTTAGTTTTTAAAATTTCTTTTCTTGTTTGTTGTCTCAGGCGTGTATGATCACGAGATCCAAAGGAAAGGAACATCTAGTGCCTTTGAACTTGGAAATCGAAAAGCAGTACAAAAGAGACAACCGCGAAAAGAAGAAGCAAGCAATGGAAGAGAATAACATGGACCTTCCAACTCTTGTGCAAGTCGTGACAAACCTTCAGAGGCAACTAGATGAAGAAAGAGAGCGCAACCGGGCTCCTCCACCAGAGCCACCACTGAATCACATGTATCAGCCTCGAGTTGATCAATTTCAAGGAGGCAAATGGGGACCAACTGTGCAAGCCAACACATTCGAGCTGAAGCCGGGATTGATAAACATGGTGCAAGCTGAGCAGTTTAGTGGAACGGCTTCTGAAAATCCGCATGCTCACATTACCCAGTTCCTAGATATCTGCGACACTATTAAGCAGAATGGAGTGCCACCTGATGCCATCAGAATGAAGATGTTTGGATTCTCTCTCAGGGACAGAGCGAAGGAGTGGTTCAAGAGTCTGGACAGAGGTGCTATTACTGGATGGGAGGATTTGTGTAGAGCTTTCCTGGCAAAATACTTTCCTGCCTCTAAAGCTCAGAAAATCATTGCAGAGATTTCTCACTTTTCCCAGCTAGGAGATGAGACCATTCATGATGCCTGGGAAAGATTTCGTGAGCTGCTTAGGAACTGTCCACAACATGGTTTCACGGAGGATCAGCAAATCATTCACTTTTATAATGGTTTGACTGGTCTGACAAAAAGTATGGTGGATGCTACTGCAGGTGGATGTCTTCTCCATAGAAATACAAATGAGGCTTATCGTGTGATAGAAGAGATGGCCTCCAATAGTTACCAATGGCCGAATGACAGAAATTCCACGAGAAAAATTGCAACTGTGAATGAGGAGAGAGATAATTTTAAAGAGAAATATGAAGCTCTTCAAAAGCAGTATGAGTTGGAGAGAAAAGCATTGCTAGCTAAAATTCCTCAGCAGCCGATTTTATCCGATGTAACACAGTTTGAAGATGCTAATTTTGTCCAGCAGCAGTACCAATTCAATAGACCAAACTATCAGGGACATCAGGGTGGAAATCCACCGTATCATCCCAATAATAGGAATCATCCAAATTTTTCCTATTCAAATCCCAACAATGCTGTGCAGCCTCCACCTGGGTTTTCTGTGTCTAGTGGAGGAGTCATCAATGAGCCGAAGAAGGATTCACTAGAGGAGATGATGAAGCAAGTGTTGGTGAAGGTGACCGGGATGGAGGCAAACTCGGCAAACATGGGGACCAAAATTTCCAACATGGAGCAAAATTTTTCTGCATTGTCTAAGCAGGTGCAGATGTTGGAGACTCAAGTTGGTCAGATGGCCAACCAAGCAGCTGCGCAGAACAAGCCAGGCCAACTTCCTAGCAACACTCAGTTCAATCCGAAGAGCCAACATCAGCAGCCTCAGCAAAATCAGCAATGTCATTCCATCCGGGTGGTTGATAATCTAGTTGAGGATTCAGAGCAGAGGAATCAAGAGCAGCGGGATCCAGAGCAGAGGGTTCCAGAGAAGCGGGTTCCAGAACAGCGAAATCACTCAGAGCAGAGGAATCCTCCAGAGCAGTGGAATGGCAAGGAAAAAGGTGTCGAGATTTTTGAGGAGGATGATTTGGAGACGATTGTGTGCGATTCGCCACCAAGTTCTAAGGTGTCGAGTTCTTCTGCAGTTAAGGAGCCCATCCCTAATCCCACATTTCCCAGGCCAGAGTACAAGCCTGTGGCGCCTTTCCCGAATCACCTGGCAAAACCAAGATTAGATGAGCAAAGCTCCAATTTTTTGGAGACATTTAAGAAGTTGGCTGTGAATATTCCTTCCGTGGAGATCTTGAGAAACAAGCCAAATGAGGTGCAAATTGTGAAGGCTGTGATGGAAAAGAAGCGTGCATTCAATGAAATTGAGGAGGTGCTCGCAGTGAAGGAGTATCAGCTGCCTCCAAAGAGAGAAGATCCGGGCAGTTTCAATATTCCTGTGAAGATTGGGAAGTCATTGTTTGAGAAAGTGCTGTGTGACACCGGAGCAAGCATAAATGTCATGCCTCTTAAAGTATATAGGAAGTTGCAGCTGGGGGATTTGAAGCCAACCGACAAGACAATTCAACTGATTGATAAGTCTTGCTCTAAACCTCTAGGAGTTGCGGAAGATGTGCTTGTGAAGGTGAGTGATTTTTTCTTCCCAGTCGACTTTGTAGTGTTGGATATTCCGGAGGATCCAAAGATGCCTTTGCTGTTAGGGAGACCTTTCCTTGCCACATGTGGAGCAAAGCTAGATATGCAAATGGGACGATGATATTGGGAGCCTATGGGGAAACGGTGATCTTCAAGAAACCTCCACCAAAGGAAGTTCCCCAGAACGAAGTGATTAATTTGGCTGACAGTTTTCTAGCAAATTCGGAGGATGAAGAGGTTGTGAAAAATGAGCTGCCCAAGTATGAAGCCAAGGAAAAAACTCCAAAACCAAAAGAAGTTCTGACTTTTGAGATGTGTTTGTTTTTGGAGCATGATGGGGGGTCTTTGAAAACCCATACCCCCAAGAAGAAGAAAGTGAAATTCCGAATTTTCCGGAATAAGAATGAGAAGGGGGCAATGCTGGTGGAGGATGTCCGAGCCAAGAGAAGTGTTTTGGTGGAGAGGGCACCCAAGAGTAGAAAAGCCTTCCGATGGTTAGAATGTTGTTTCCGACCTCCATGAGTTTTTGAGGTATCGTCGAGCTCTAGACGTTAAATTAAGCACTTGTTGGGAGGTAACCCAACTATTTTTCTTTGTTTTGTTTTCCTTCCTTTTAGTTTCGTTGTGTTTTGTTTTGTTTCTTTTTGTTTCTTTGTTTTGTTTGGGGCTTTTGTTTCTCTGTCAGGTTTCTGGAGGTTTTCGTGTTTCAGCAAAGCCGCTCACTTCGCTGCTCTGTCCAGAGAAGCCACCCTCTCCTCTGTCCTGACCAGCGAAGTCACTCACTTCGCTGCCCTACCCAGCGCCGCCATATTTACTCTACCTAAGGCCACAAACCTCTTCAACGCCTCTCACGAAGATTCAGCTTTGCAATGCCGATATTCAGGGAAGTTTTCTACACTTTTCATATTTCTTTTATGCCCTGAGGACATGGCATACTTTAAGTGTGGGGGAGTGGTGTTTTGTGCAAGTGGTGTTTTGTGCAAGTGGTGTTTTGTGCTTATATTTTTCAAAATTGGGCGAAATTGATTTTTCTATACTTAGTTTTTAGTCTCGAATCTGGCTAATTTTTATGAATTTGTGGAAGAGAAGATGGTTTTCGATGTGAATTTCGGGTTTGTGAATGAATGGAGGATATTCTTGTTTTACCTTTAATATATGTTTCTTGATTGTGCAAAGAATTATGAGTTTTGTTGCAACACTTTTGTAAGTTAGTAAAACGTGATTTGTCCGGTAGATGCTAGAAGGAGTGTTGTCATTGTGATTGCCTACGATCATATCTTATCTATGAAAAATGAAAATGTTGGACGAATTGCCAACTTCAAAATTGCCAGCTCTGAAACATCTGGCCTGTTCTGAAATGTGATAGCTCTGAGTCTCTGCTCCTCTAGTTTAACTATGAGCATGGGAAACCACGTGAAAAGACTTTGGATTATATCCAAATGGTTTTATTTCATGAATTATGGCTCAACTGTCGAAAATATCAAGCACACAAAGTGTAAAAAATGGTGATATTGATTATAAAGGCGATCACATTAGGGAATTCACTTCTAGCGGAGAATTGGGTCTGATCGAATTACTTGCATTACTCTTTTATTGCTTCTTAAACTTTGAGTTACTTGCATGACCGAGAGATGTATGTTGATTGTAAAGTTTTGAATTGACTTTGTGAATGATGGGATGGAAATAAACGTTGTTGAAATCAATCTCTTCCTAGGATTCATATAGATTTTGCTTGAGGACAAGCAAAAGGCTAAGTGTGGGGGAGTTGATTTATGCTTAATTTACACTATTTTTAGGGGTTTGTTTGTGCGTGTTTTAGGATAATCTTCTGGAATTTGGTGCGTTTTATGGTGTATTCTATGCTTTGCAGGAGATTTAGGCTTACCAGATGAAAGAATGCAATTTTGGAGAATTTTGGATTACTTAGGCGTTTTCTAAGTGTTCTGGAATGCCAGAGCAGAGGAATCAAAAGCCAGTCCAGAGAAATCCGCGGAATATCAGAGAAGCGGAGCCGACATCTCCAGAGCAGAAAAATCACCGTTCCTCTGGCATCAGAGAAATCAAAGACCATTTCTCTGGCGAAGTCAGAGAAGTCATATCCAGCGAAGTCACAACCCAGATCAGAGAAATCGTCAAGAACAGAGAAGTGCCAGAAGAACCGAAGATCAGAGATATCAATGCCAGAGGAGTCGCTTCCCCCGCTGACCAGAGAAACCGAAGTCAGAGGAATCGAACCTTCAGTGCAGCGGAATCGAGAAGCCAGAGCAGAGGAATCACCTATTCCTCTGCAGAGAAGTGCCAGCATCAGAGAAGTAAAGTTCAACGCTCAGAGGCCAGAGAGATCACCCGTTCCGCTGGCGATACCATTCTTCTGGTGCAACTCATTTCTCTGGCAAGGTCCGTTTTCCAGAGCACGCATCCAGCTGGAAAGTTGCCTTATTTTTATACGATTCTATTACCTTTAGAATTCGATTACCTTTAGAAGTATACTTTGCATGGCAACTTTCCATGGTGATCCGAAGGAAGTTTGAAGCCTATAAATAGGTCCTCTTTTGGCCTTTCAAGTACGAGATCATCAGACGGCAGATACCCGAAAACCTTAGCATTCATACTTTAGTTTTTAGCTTTAGAATTTTATTGCTTTCTAGTTTTCAAGGCTTGGATCAAGATTGAAGATTCAAGTCGCTACTTCAGTTTTTATTCAGTTTTTATACAATTCAGTTTTTACAATTGCTTTCTTTTTAATTGTGTTTATGTTTTATTTTGCTATGTCTAGCTAATTTTCTCTAGCTGATTCTAGGGTTTGTAAATAGTTGATTGAATTTATGTGATTTATTTGTTAATACCTTTGTGCCTTCCAGTTTATGATTCATAATTCCTGGTGCTTAATTTCTTGTGAATTATTTGGCCAATAGTTTGCATGTTTAGCTATTCGGTTTGAGACCTAGCGGAGATAACTGTTTAGCGGATTCAGGAATGTATGATATGATTTTAACCTTGAGACCTAGCGGAGATAGGTGGATCATAGGGAGCTATTCTTAGGAGCTATTGGGAGTTATTATATTTTCTTGAGACCTAACGGAAATAGAGAATTTACTAACCTACGATCGTTGCTGCTCTAGCGAGAGTAATTGATTACTTAAGTGATCTCTCATCATAACTGGATTAAACTGGTACATATGATTAATAGATTTATTGCGTAGATTTAATTAATGAATTTACTACCCTAGGATCAGTTGTCTTTCATATTTGATTTTTCCTACGATCTTTTAATTATTGCTATTTGCGTTTTAGTTTAAGTTAATTAAACCTTCATTCTTTCGTTTGCCTGAATATTACTAGAGTTTAATTAGGATTACTTAGAGTGATTCGTTATAATAGTCCCTGTGGATACGATACTCGGTTACTGATTATTTGCTACAATTGCATCGTGTTAGTTGCGATATTTGTTGCTAAGAAATTAGTGATCACTGCACTGTGCTGGATTCAGGGTGTTAGATGCGTAGTAGATTACACAACTCTCTTTTCCTTTCTTCTGCCCCAGTACTGCTCCAACGGCATGGTTGCTGGCATCACACATGATTTCGAATGGTAAGTCCCAAATCGGAGGTTGAATAATGGGAGCTGACACCAACTTGTTCCTCAAAATTGTGAATGCCTCTTTGCAATCGTCATCAAACTCGAACGATACTTCTTGTTGGAGAAGTCTGGTCATGGGCTGAGCAATCTTGGCGAAATCTTTGATGAATCGCCGGTAGAACCCTGCATGACCGAGGAATGCCCGTATGTGCTTTACTGTTGTTGGGTAGGGTAGTTTGGCGATAGAATCGACCTTCGCCTTATCCACTTCGATTCCCCTCTCTGAGATCACGTGCCCCAGCACTATTTCTTCTCTCACCATAAAATGGCATTTCTCATAGTTAAGGACCAGGCTTTTCTCCACGCACCTTTTCAACACAAGTTCTAGATGCTTTAAACATGTGTCAAAGGAGTTTCCATAGACGGTGAAGTCATCCATGAAAACTTCAATGCAATTCTCAAGTAAGTCGGAGAAAATGCTCATCATGCATCGTTGAAAGGTTCCCGGTGCATTGCATAATCCGAACGGCATTCTTCGATATGCAAATGTTCCAAATACACAGGTGAAAGTGGTTTTCTCCTGGTCTTCATGTGCTACAAAGATTTGCATGTACCCGGAATATCCGTCGAGAAAGCAGTAATAGGCATTACCAACTAGTATTTCAAGCATCTGGTCGATAAAGGGCAATGGGAAGTGATCCTTCTTGGTTGCCTCATTCAGCTTCCTGTAGTCGATGCAAACTCTCCATCCTGTCTGCAAACGGGTGGGCACTAGCTCGCCTTGATCATTTTCCACAACCTGTATTCCCGACTTCTTTAGTACGACATGGACGGGACTCACCCATTGGCTATCGGATATGGGATAAATGATTTCCAATTCCAATAGCTTGAGAATTTCCTTTAGTACCACTTCCTTCATGACTGGGTTCATCTTTCTTTGAGAATCTCGAACAGGTTTGGCTCCTTCCTCACGATAAATGTGGTGCATGCACTCCGTAGGACTGATGCCTTTTATATCAGCTAAGGTCCAACCAATGGCTTCCCTGTTCTCCCATAATACTCTGACTAAACGATCTTGCTGCACAAGGGTTAAATCAGCACTGATGATAACTGGAAGTGTCTCTTCTGGACCCAAATAAGCATATTGCAAATGCTTAGGTAGCTTTTTTAGTTCCAGTGTAGGTGCTTTCTGGATTGAGGGCAGCAGCTTCTCGTTCTGCCCATATTAAGCCAACAACTCTGGTTTGCTTGCCTCTGTTCCTCCAGCTAGATAGACTTCCTGAATTAATTCCTTGATCATCTGATCTACTTCTACCCCGGCTTCCATGGTACTTTCTCGGAGAGAGTAAAGTTCCATAATGGCTTCCTTCATCTCATCGTCCTCCATATGTTCCGTATCCCGATCAGTTAGGCCATACTGAATTACTTTCTCTGTGGTATCCCCGGAACCAAAAGCAATTCCCTGTTCTTGCACCAAGGGCTCAAACACATCGATCATGTCCACCGTTTCCATTGTTTGTTTTCTCTTCATGGTTTCATAGATGTTGAATTCTTCTTGGACTCCATCGAACTCACATGTCAAAATTCCGGTTTTCATGTCGATCTTGGTTCCAGCGGTCATCATGAATGGTCTCCCTAATAGTATAACATTCTCGCCCGTTTCAGGTCCGGTGTCTAGAACATAGAAGTCAGCTGGGAAAATCAAATCCCCAACCTTGATAAGTACGTCCTCCACCACTCCTTCAGGGTAAGCGTTGGATCTATCAGCCAACTGTATGACCACACAGGTGTTCCTCATCTCTCCAATATTCAATATCTTGTATACAGCCAATGGCATCACATTTATTGAAGCTCCCAAGTCCATAATGGCCTTATCCATGTTTGTTCCGCCAATGTTGCACGGAATGGTGAACATCCCTGGATCTTTCTGCTTCGTGGGTAGCTTCCGTTGGATCACCGCCGAGACACTCTCTCCCATCACGTAACGGACTTCTTCCTCCATCTTTACTTTTCTTGAACAAAGGTCTTTCAAGAATTTGGCATACTTTGGAATTTGCCTGATAGCATCGAGCAAGGGTATGCTCAGCTCCACTTTTTGAAACATCTTCATCATTTCACTTGCTTCCTTCTCTTTAGCCTTTTGTCTCAGGCGTCCTGGGTAGGGTGCGTCGGTTAGATTGCTACCTCCAGTTTGTTCGACAGTTAGATCCTTACCATTTTTACTCAAGTTTTTCCTTGAATCAGTTCAGCCTCAGCCAACAACTCTTCTTCTTTTTCTTCTCCTTCTGGAAACTCAGTTAGCACAATGATGGGTGTGTTTTAGTTATTTATATTCGTGTTGTTTGCCATGGATTATATTCGATATTACCCATGTTGTGGTGCTTTTGGCGCAGGAATTAGATGAATTGGAGATAGATATCGTAGATTGAAGAAGTTGGTGGAAGTTGAGAATTTGAGACGAAGATGTCGTGTTTTTGAAGAGGAATTAAAGATTGGGCTTGGATTAATTATTTTAGATTTAATTTAGCCCAAAACTATTATTTTAATTATTTTAGGGGCTTTACTTATGAAAGGGCCGAGAGGCCCATTTTTGTGAAGAGATCGGCTACTTAGGGAGTTTAATCCCTCATGTTTTATTTAGCTTAGGACTCCTTTCTTTTGGGTGATTCATAAAAAGCATAGCCGCATAGTTTAGTAATTAGTTAGGTTTTTATCTTTTTGTTTTTAACAAGAGCCGCAACTTTTGGACTAGGAGTTGATGTTTTACTTTGATTAGGATTAGGAGATTAAACACACACATTCACTTTTACTTGATGTTTTACTTTGATTAGGATTAGGAGATTAAACACACACATTCACTTTTACATATTGCAGCCGCAACTTTTGAATACCAAGTTTATTAGTTGACTTTTTTTATTTCATGCAATTTGTTCCTTTCATGCAATTTTCGATTCCATAGCTTTATTTAGTTTTGATTATTGTTTTATTGGTTCATCAATTGCGGCTGGAATTGGAGCGAAGGCAGACGGTTTTTTCTTCAATCGGTTTAGTGTTAATTTAATTCTTGCAATTTATTTCATAGCTTGTTCGATTATTTCATTATGTTTAATTTTATTTATTTGATTGTTTTTATTTTAAGCATGAGTAGCTAAATCTTTTAATTCGGCGAGAATAATGAAACTCTAATTTAATAATCTGTGAGACCTAATTAGTTTTAAAATTGATTCCTATTAATTCCGATTAATTCCTAGGTTCCAAGATAATTTTGATTTTATTTAAGCCTGATCAACTTAGATTAAATTGGATTACAATCAATTAGTTCCTGCCAATCCGTAATTGTTGGAATTGGACTAATTAGTGATACAACTACCGTGTTCGTAGGGGGAATTAATTGGTATATTAATTATTACTAGCGTCTTTAGGATAATTGATATAAATTGGGTTCCTTCATCGTAATGCTGTTAGAATATTAAATCTAGGTCTGGCGTCTCCAGCTAGGTTATATTTTAATAAGGGAAATAAGCAGGTCTGGCGTCTCCAGCTGTTTATCGACACAGTAAGTAGGAATTGGGGTACGTCCGTTGCGTTTCACGGTATCCTATAACTGGTTGGTTGATAGGGATTAATTAATTATTGCGTCGATGATCAGAGTTTGAATTAGTGTGGATTTATTTGAGTTGAATTACCCCTTTTATTGATTTACTTCAAGCGTATTTTATTTAATTAATTTTGCACTCTTAGTTAATTAATATTTTCTCCAAATTTAAGGCGTGGTGGCTACACCAAAATTTTATAGATTTAGGGAATTGAATGGTTTATCTGCTCTCTGTGGGATCGACCCTGCTTATCACGATACTAATTTATTTTGATAATTCTGCAGGAATTATTTGGTGGAATACGACGTCCACCAAATTTGGTGGAATACGACGTCCACCAAATTTTGATAACACTGTTCCCCGGCAACGGCGCCAATTTGGTGGACGTCGTATACCACCAAATAATTCCTGCAGAATTATCAAAATAAACTAGTATAATGATAAGCAGGGTCGATCCCACAGAGAGCAGTTAAAATTCATTCAAATCCCTAAATCTATAAGAACGGTGATGCCACCACGCCTTAACTTTGGAGAAAATATTAATTAACTAAGAAAAGCAAATTAAATCAAATAAAAATAATTCTTGAATGAAATCAATTAAAGAGGTAATTCGGCTCAAATAAATCCACTCTAATTCAACTCTGATCCTCGACGCAATAATTAATCAATCTCTACCAACCAACCAGTTATAGGATACCGTGAAACGCAACGGACGTACCCCAATTCCTACTTACTGTGTCGATAAACAGCTGGAGACGCCAGACCTGCTTATTTCACTTATTAAAATATAACCTAGCTGGAGACGCCAGACCTAGATTTAATATTCTAATAGCCTTAAGATGAAGGAACCCAATTTATACCAATTATCCTAGAGACGCTAGTAATAATTAATATACCAATTAATTCCTACTACGAACACGGTAGTTGTATCACTAATTAATCCAATTCCAACAATTACGGATTGGCATGAACTAATTGACTGTAATCCAATTAAACTTAAGTTGATCAGGCTTAAATAAAATCAGAATTATCTTGGAACCTAGGAATCAATAGGAATCAATTTTAAACCAATTAGGTCTCACAGATTATTAAATTAGAGTTTCATTATTCTCGCCGAATTAAAAGGTTTAGCTACTCATGCTTAAAATAAGAACAATCAAATAAATAAAAATAAACGAACAAAGACTAATAAAATAAATTGCAAGAAATTAAAGGAACCCTTGAACCGATTGAAGAAACTCGTCTGCCTTCTCTATTCCAATCCAGCCGCAATAGGGAATTAAAAGAACAAGAATTGAATCTAAAGTAAAACAAATAGATCAATGCTAAAAACGTATGGAATCAATTGCATGGAAGTAAGTTTGCATGGGAATTAAAAGTGTTTCAAAAAGAAGTCAACTCCTCTCCTAATCAATCTAAACTTGCGGCTGTAGTATAAAAGGGAATGTGTTCCCCGGCAACGGCGCCAATTTGGTGAACGTCGTATTTCACCAAATAATTCCTGCAATCTCACCAAGAATTAAATGAGTATAGTAACAAGCAGGGTCGAACCACAGAGAACGACGGGTAATTGCAATCAATTTCCTAAAGATCTAAATTTTGGTGTAGCCACCACGCCTTAAATTGAGAGAAATATTAATTAACTAAGAAAACAAATAAATCAACAAAAACCACACTAGAAATAAATCAAAGAAAAGGTACCTCGGCTCGAATAAATCCATATTAATTTAATGACTCTGATCATCGACACAATGATTAATTAATCCCTATCAACCAACCAGTTATAGGATACCGTGAAACGCAACGGACGTACCCCAATTCCTACTTACTGTATCGATAAACAGCTGGAGACGCCAGACCAGCTTATTTCCCTTATTAAAATATAAGCTAGCTGGAGACGTCAGACCTAGATTTAATATTCTAATAGCATTAAGAGGAAGGAACCCAATTTAGACCAATTATCCTAGATACGCTAGTAATAATTAATCCACCAATTTATTCCTACTACGAACACGGTAGCTTTATCACTAATCAGCCCTATTCCAACAATTACGGATTGGGGGAACCAATTGACTGTAATCCAATTTAACCTAAGTTGATCAGGCTTAAATTAAATCAGAACTATCTTTAAACACAAGGAACAAATCGAAATCAACAGGAATCAATTATATGAACAATTAGGTCTCACAGATTATTAAATCAATACTTCATTATTCTCGTCGAATTAGAAATTAGCTATTCATAATTAAAACTAAAACAATAAAATAAATAAAAGCAAACATTAAACTAAGCAAATACGAAACCAACGAAATAAACTAAATTTAAAAGCAACCAATCTTCAAACTGAAGTCGAGAGTGACGTCTTCTGCCAAATCTTCAAAACAAAAGTCAAACTCCAATTCCTAATCTAAGCAAAAATTAAAGTAAATGTGCAGAACTAAAACAAACTAATCTATCTCCTAAAAGTTGCGGCTAATTAGAAATTAAAACCTAACCTATCTCTAATTATAAACTGGCGGCTCCCTTCTAAAGCAACGAAATAAATATGGGATTAACAATCCCTACAGGTGCCGCCTCCCTCATCCAACTTTGGGCTTCTCGGCCCTTTAGCAAAATAAAATTTCAAAATTAATTAAAATAATAGTTTTGGACTAAATTAAATTTAAAATAAATAACTTCAAGCCCAATCTCTAATTCTCTTCCAAAAGCATTCAACTTGATCCAAAATTCCCGACTTTCATCATCTCCCGACATCTGCCATCTTCATTCTCCATCCACGCAATTCCTGCCCCAAAATACCAACAACTTGGGTAATATCAAATAAAATTACACGATAATAACTCGAATCTAGACAACTAAATCACACACATCAAATCTCCTCACACTTGAATCATACTTGCCCTCAAGTATGAAGTGAAGAAAAGACTCAATAGTGGAAAAACTATCTAGACACGACCTCCCCTCGACTCAACACAAAAACACACGAAAAGGAAAAAGAAATATGGAAGATAAGAAGTGAGACACGAAAACACAACAGCCAAGTAAATGCCAACTGCTAGCTTGTAACTTATACTGCCAAGATGAACTAAATAATTCATAAATAACTCTCAACCTTCAAAATGAAAAATTTAGAATCTCAAGAACGCATCTCTATCATCAAATTAGTCAAAATAAGGCAATAGCAAGTACAGCTCACGGTTTCACTCATTCGCTCAATTTTCTCCATAAGATATGAGGTAATTCACACACACACAAGAAAAGATCCACTCGATCAAGATATATCGCGGTCAAATAGTGACTCAAAAAGGACTTTGTTCATTTGGCGTAATGGGGCTAGGGACCATTCATAAGATTGGAAGGATCTAAAGGGGTTCCTAGGCTCAAGCAATGAAGATCAAAGTGTGCACATCTAATCCAAATCATCATCCACAATTTCAAGTTCATAGAGAAAGAAAGCAACCAACTAATCTTGGGGAAAACTCCAACAACAATAATGATACTACATGCTCAACTAAAATTGGTGCAACATTTTTTTTTTCTCTTTTTTTTTTCGATTTTGTTTTCCTTTTCTTTTTTTTCTTTTTTTCTTTTTTTCTTTTTTTTTATTTCTTTTTTTTTATTTTTTTTTAAAACAGCAGCACCCTTCTTTTTTCTATATCCCCAATCAACATGCAATCATCATCTACAAAAATATCCCCACAAATCATCTCCCAAACCCATCTGAATTCACTGCCACTGTTTGGCCAAACGGATCACAGACCCTTATCATCTAGCACAAGACAGCAGTTTGGGCAAACGGCATATGTAACCACAGCTTAACTTTCTCTAGTAATTAATGGAATGAAATTCAAAATTAGACATGCATCACTGGGCCAAAGAGAGAGTCCAAAACAGGCCTTGGCTAATTATTTAGTGACTAGTAAGAACAAAAATGGTCAAGGCTTCAAAAATGGCTCACTAGGGGTTAATGTATGGGTAGGCAATGAAACGCAGGCCAAATGGGCTTTCCTAGTGCCTTCTATCATTTGTCACATATGACACACTTAATATCACGACCTCATGAACATCAAATCTGTCACAGCCCACTATCCCAATGACGGGTTAACCGGGGTTATGACTTGGGGTGAACAATAAGAAATGGAAATGGACAATTACTTAACATTAAAGTATATGAAAATATCACTTATAGATAAAAAGCTAGGATCATATATGATCATTTGGATACTTATAAAACATACACATAAAAGAGAACTGATTAAGGTGGGTTACCCAATAACACGTGTAACAACTTCATAACATAGAGTTATCCTAATCAAAGTGTTTTGCAGCGGAAAAACGTGTGAGATATACATATGAAGATGTATACTCAAGGTTATATTTCTTGAAATGTCAAAGGAACACCCGCTCAACATCATTCCATTCCATCAACTGCTCAACCTGCACATTTAGAAATACATGCAGGGCTGAGTATAAAAATACTCAGTGGGCATAGCCGAAAATACAATCATGCATAACATATATATATATATATATTGAACTGCCAACAGTAACACACAGGGGTTTTCTTGAAAGTCCTGCGCTTACTAAAATATTTCTTTCATTTTCATAAAGTCGATCGGCCGATCATTTTCCTTCATATGATCCATATCTGTTCCTTTCTGTCACGCGCCGGGAAGGAGGCCTCCTTACCACGGACGCCAAGACCGGTCGCAAGCGACTCGCGGTCTCCATAAGTGTACACGTTAACCCTAGCTAGCGACCTTTGTCTAGCATAGGATCCCAATTGGATTTCCTTTAAAGTTGGCGAACCAACACAGATAGGATACATATAAAAACATAAACATTTTTGGCAGTCAATCATTTCATAAACATTTCATTTCATTTCATGAACATTTCATTTTCATTTCATAAGAGTCATTTATCATTTGGGCATAATAATAAACTGAAATTAACAGTTAAAATCATCTCATGCATATATTCGTATAAGAGGCCTACGACACGCAGGGGATCTCTATATACGTATAGTAAAAGTAATGCCCACCTGGATAGGCAAAGCCTGAAGATCATAATCACATAACCTGTCTTGGGAAAACAGTGCTAATCCCCTTGGTCCACAAAGCCTACAAGAAATTCTATTCTTAATAGGTCTCCTTGAATCTAATCTTAAGTCATGGTGTAGTGCTTAACATTCTATGATTCACTTAGCCGGGTTTTTAATGAATAAATAATTAAAAACATTTCTCTTGAGTTAAGAACACCAACAATATTCTTACTCATCTTTCTTTAATAATTGGAATTATAAATAAAACCAATTAAATCATAAATACTTTTTATTTCATGATGCAAATGAAAATTACTTAAAATATGCACTTAATAATAATTTAATATTATTATAAAAATTATCCTTTAAATAAATTAATCAAACTAATAATAGTTCAATTAATTAAAAATAAGAAAGCCCAATTTAATTAATTGAAGGCAATCCAAAGTCTTTAAAAATAATTAATCAAACTAATTAATAGTCTAATTAAATAAAATAGGGAAGCCATTTAAATAGATGAAATAGAGCTCATGCTTAAATAAATAATAGCCCATATAAATTTAAAAGATGAGGCCCAACTCAATAAAATATGAATGGCCCAGACTGAATAAAATAAATCGGGCCCAGCTAAATAAAATTAAAAATCGGCCCAAGCTTTTAAAAATCGCAGCCCAAATCTATTTAAAAATCGAAGCCCATCACTCATAAAAATCGGCCCAAATACTCGGCCCAAATAAGGAAATAACAAAGCCCAACCTTTAAAATTTTCGGCCCATATGCTCAAGCCCACTCCAAAGCCCAACACCCCCAACCCTTCTCTATCTTCTCCCTATCAGCCGCACACCCTCTCTTATCTCTCATCTCACGCACACACTGAAACAGACATTCTCAAGCGGCGCCCCTCCCTTCTTCTTCGGCGAAGCGCCGCCTCCGTCACCGGCGAGAGCGCAGCCCCTCCGGAACCCTCGACTCTCATCCCCGTCCTCTCTTTTTCGCTTTTCGCTCACTCCCACATACTTAGCGCCGCAGCAGCAGCCGCCGGTAAAGCGACAGCCGCCGTTGCACAGCTCCCTCTCCCTCGCTCGTCTCTCGCCTAGCCCGCTCGGAATGACAGCAGAGCCGTCGAGCCCTCTCCCTAAATCCCCAGAACTCGAGCTATAACCCCTGCCTCCTGCAACCTCCGGCGAGCAGCGGCCAAAACCGCCACCACCGTCTCTCTCATGCTCAAGCTTGACCGGCGATTACCAGTTGCTCCACGCCACCGGCATCCGCCTACCTCTTCTCCGAACCTGCACTCTCAGAAGCCATCCTCACAGAGCTCCGGCAACCGCGGCAGTGCCACGACCGCCACCCTCTTCCCCCGACTCGATTCAACCGTCAACGACAGCAGCAACAGAAAAACCATCCACCGCCTCCTCATCCCTCTCTCTCTCTTTACCAGAACATCACCCTCGACTCTCCCTCGTCCCTGCCCTTGGCCGGACAGCAGCGGCGGAGCCGCCGTGCCCTGGCCTCTCCCTCATTCTCTCGACTTTCTCAGCTAGCAACCAAGCAACCCGACTCGACACAGCAAGTATGGAAATAAGGAGATTCAAAGCTACAAACTTTTTCTCAAATTATTTTTTTTATTACTCGAATGATGTATAAATGTATGCTTGTGTCTCTGTGCTTCAATTCGATATGCATAAAAGATATGCACTGACGATGAGATGAATGAATGTATGCTTATGCCTCCTTGCTTTTGGCTCAATTAAGAACTACAATAAAATGGAATAAGGATTTAGAAGTAAAACCTTTAGAAAGGTTTCGGCTGGGTCGGTTTGCTTGAATTTGTGTGGTAGCTGAAATTGATTCACATATGGTATATTCATTGAGGTGGAGAGTTTGTGTTGTAAGAAATAAATTATGAAATTATGATTGCAGTTCTTACCTCTGCACTTGTTCGTTGGGTTTCCTTGTGAGAGTGAAATATGGCAAATTGTGTGGGAGATTGAGTAGAAGTGGAAGGGGATGGGTGAAGTATATCAGTGGGTGTGCTGCAGTAGGCATGCTTTTTGCAGGGAGTTGGTGGTGGGAGTGGGTAGTGTCTTAGTGATGTTAACTTTGCAAAAAGGAGGGAGTAGGTGGGTAGGTGGGTGTGTGTTAGGTGAGGGAGAGAAGTAGGTGAGAATAAAATAAAATAAAATAAAATAAAAATCTTCCGGGTTGTACTATGAAAACTGTAATAATCGTTCAGTGTTCGCTTAAATAAATAGTTCGTGAAAATATTTGAAAGCTAAATTAAATAAATATGCAATGCATATAAATTCAATAACTAAATTTACAAATGTTTTTGTAAATCATATTTATTTTTGTTGGAATTAAAAATAAATTCATTTTCTTTATATCCGGCGTGAATCATCTTACTTCTAAATTTCGAAAATAAATTCTAAATTTAACTCAGGGAAACGGGGTATTACATTCCTCCCTCCTTATAAAAATTCCGTCCTCGGAATTGCATATCTGGTATTCTATCTTGTGATACTAGTCATTCGTTTCATTCATCTCTTTTGTGGCCTTTTCCATCCTGTGATGGTTCCACTACATGACGAGAACAATATTATTGCCTCGTAAAACTTGAATCTTGCGATCAAGTATCTGGACTGATTTCTCATCACAACTTAGGTCCTGGCTAGGACTACTTCATCTTGCTTAATCACATGCTTTCTTAATTGCGAGGTGCTATACGTATTGTATACATCCACAATGCTTGGTGGCAGAGCCAACTTATAGGCTACAAAGACCTAACTTATCTAGGATCTCAAAAGGTCCTATATAACGGGGTCGTAACTTGCCCCTCTTTCCGAAACGTATAACTCCCTTTGAGGGAGAGACTTTGAGGAAAACTCGATCCCCAACATTAAATTCTAATTCCAATCGGCGTTTATCGGCGTAAGACTTTTGTCTATCTTGAGTTTCTTTGATTCTTTGCTTGATGTGGTCGACTTTCTCAATCGCTTGTTGGACCAGTTCAGGACCTAACAACATTCTTTCACCCACTTCATCTTAGTAAAGTGGTGAACTACCTTAATTGTTTCCTTCGTCCTAAGTCACCTTCTCAGATTTGACTAGGAAATTCTAACATCAAACTTTTCTCATCATCTTGGTAACTTTCACTTAAAGATTAATGGCACTCCTTCTGCCATGTAAACTCATTTTCTCATTTCCAAATGATTATTTAATGGGGTTTCTAAGTTTCCATTGTGGTGGCGTTCCAACTTTTATTCTTGTTGTAGCTTCTGGCACTTTAGCCAAAGCATTCACTCTCTTACCTTGAGCCTACTAGCCTTGGGGTTGGGTTATACCTTAAGTTTAGTTCTAGTGTTTTCCTTCCATTTCCTTTTTCTTTACCTCCATCTTGAGGTGGTGTACATATCTTGTTTGTGCGTGAACTTTTTCCTTCTCCAATTGTTGTAGTGACTCGGTGGTGAGAGTCTCGTTCATTGCTTGTTCCTTCATAATATCTCCCTAGTTTACTAGGGGAATTGAAAATCTCATGCCGCAATTCATTTACGAACTCCTTTACGCATTTCTCATTATTCATTTATAAATGACTTAAATAAGCATTTTAAACTCCATTAAAAAGGAATTGATTTAAAACACTTTAATCTTTTTAAAATCCATACTCATAAAGCCTTAACTCATGCTCTATCTCATATTCTATCTCTTTACTCAACTCTATATAACTCTCCACTCATCTCAAATCCTTAAGTTCAAGGATAAGTTTCAAGAAGATCATGGTACTAAGTCTCGATTTATCTCTCATATAAGGCTCGTCCAATCTCATTCAACACATAGACAACACAATCACATAAAGCATATAAGAAAACACAATCAAACATTATCAAAACATGCTCTGTTTTTACACTGACTCAACTTCAAAATCTATCCTGTTCTTACTTCGACACCTCCTGGACTCGAGACTCATACCAAAAGAAAGGTCTTCGAGTCTATTTTCATATAAAAAAAATAGAGTCAAAACTCCAAGTATTGTAGGAGATATGACTGTTTTACTACAGTTTACCATATTCGGCAGTTTTGAGCAATCGAAAACTTGGATTTTTGAAAAATAGTAAATGTTGTCAAACTGAGCTCAAATTTTGTGGATATCTAGCTAACACAATAAGGTTAATACCATAAAATTTTGGAAAGCTATATCACACAGGAAGCTACTGAAATGAATGACTCTTTCCCCTGCTCTCTGAAACTCTCGGTAGTAATATGCAGTTTCGGTTTTGTATTTTATAAAAATAGTAACTGAAGTCCAAATGACTTGAAATTTTACTGATGTTCTCAAGACTCATGTAGAGACTTGGTATAAAATTTTCAAAGCTTTTTGACATTTAAAAACCGTCGATCACAGTAGGTCAGTAGGCCTACGAAATTCACCAAAATCTCATCTCAAACTCTTAAAATACTCAACTCAACATTCCTTCAAGGAAACTCATCAAAGCTCATTTTAAACACATATAACACTCACAAACATTCAGGCACATTATAATGCTCATCATACTCAAATCTTGACTCTCTTCTTACATCATAACCTCAAATCTCTAGTAAAACGTTTCAATGAACGCATCATTAAAATTCTCTTTTCATTTTCATGCACAAAATTACTCAATTATTCAACACGATCTCATTCATCATATAAATCATTATACACATATAGATTCCCTTTTATCATGTACTAAACTCTAATGAAACTTCATGTATCATTATAAAACTCTTAAAAAAAACATGACAACTTTCACATAATGGTCATAAAGCAATTAAACCTCATTTTATCAATCATCGACTTCTCAAAATATGAAAACTCAAAAACTCATATAAACTAAACTAAGTCAAAAATTTTCTTAGCCAACAAAAGACTTACTCAAACATAATTATACACTAATATCATGCTCAAATACATATATCTTAAGCCAAAATCACTTTAATAACACATAGGCAAAAAGTCCTAATTTTTATTAAACTAAACTCTTTTGAAAATATCACTAATCATGTATAACCTATTGATCAAATCATAGATCTAACATCCTAGGTTACCAATTAGCACAAATCAACATCATAAAACAAGATCACATATAGATACACATGTATGTCATCTTCTTCCTCAAACTAACACTTTTCATTTTTCACCTCTCAACCTCAAGCTTCAATCTCATCCATCATTAATCATCTAAATCATCTCATAAACTCAAATCCATCATCAATACATCAATTGATCCATAGGATCTCAACATCCCAATTTTAGGTAAACTAACCTAATAGAAAAATCTATATCTCATGGCTAATCATCAAGATATTCATATATATTAACTCAATAATCATCAATCATCATATAACTCAAGCCAATTCAAGAAAACAAACAACAAAATTTCGTAGGGTTTCAAGCCCCTAATTTTCGAAAATTTCATAGAAATAAGTTGGGTGATTTTCTTGCTCAATCATGATCATATACTCACATATAACATCATACAATCTAGATCTATAAAAATAAGAATCACTTACCCAAGATTAAACAAAGATCAAAGTTTTCCTTTCTCACTCTTCAAACCAAACCCCACGGTCCTCTTGAAATCTTCAAGAATTGAAAGGTGTTTATGTTGATTTGGTGGAGGAATTGATCTTGATGTGAACTTGGAAGCTTTGGTGATTCATCTATGGTGATCTTTTGGAGCAAAATCGGAAGAGAGGGAGAGAAATTGAGAGTGGCCGAATGGTGAAGAAAATGAGGAAAATGAAGTGAATTTGTCTTGCTTAGGAAGGATGATTGGAGACCAAACACTATTCACCATTTAATAGTTGTCCCCCCCTAAACCTATACACTAATCCCTTCCCTTCATCTTCATACCACACGTCCACTTCAAGTAAGGCTAAGGAAATTAATCACATGCTTATTAGATTAAAATAATCATGTGTGTGTAAGGTTGTGTAGTCTATAATAAATCATGTGTTAAGCTACATTAATAAAATCATAAAAGACTAATTACTAATTAATGCAATGCTATAACACAAAACTATTGTGACCAATATTTAAAATAAATATGGCACTAATATTAGTGCACTCACTCAATTATAATATTCCTCATCATAGGAAAAATAATTTGAAAATATTTTGTTTGGAAAAATTTTCATAAACCGACATTCTTTGATTTCTCGGTAAAAATAAATTGCACTTGCTTTGAAAACTTAATTAAAATTCCAAGTGCTAAGGTTATCAAATAAAATCATAATAACTTGCTCACAATGACATACGTAACAAAACTCACATAATCAATCAGTCACGTAATTTCACATAATATCACGTCAAAGCAGTCGGCAAACACAGACAAACTAGACGTCTCTCCGACCTTTTTTTTTTTTTTTTTTTTCTTTCTTTCTCGACTCTATTTTCAACTAATTATTCATATTTTCTTAATAGCAAAGTCAATCTCTCTGACATCTCAGTATTCTCAATAGTGTTAAGACACTATCTCACAACATAGGGAATAGTACGGGGTGTTACATGTACTATCAAATTTAGATAAAATTCATGACTTCATGCATAATTTAAAATTCACGTGGCTCATATAAATACACTTAACTCACCAATTAAAACTTATGCACCACATTTATAAAAATTTTCCTTTAACTAAGCACATTAAAACACATACATAACGATTAAATCACATCAGATAAATCAAACCAATTTTTATTATAAATGGATGCCGAATCCTAATTATTAATAATTAAGCCCTTAATCAGGGATTAAAAGTCGGGGTATGATATACTATCCCCCTTAAAAGAAATTTCGTTCCGAAATTTGTACCACAGGAAATAATTCTGGGTATTTCTCCTTCATGCTAAACTCGAGTTCTCACGTCGCCTCTTCTTGATCATGGTGCTTCCAAAGAACTATTACTAAAGGTATCGACTTATTCCTTAGTACTTTAACTTTCCGATCTAGAATAGATTCGGGTCTCTCCTCATATCAATTGGATTCCTAATTCCAATTTATATACACGAGATTTACTTGAGAATAAGTTCCCTCGTTCTTTTGCGGCGGTTCATTGCTTCTACCTCATTCCAAAGGCTCATCTACGGGGTATTCTATTTTTCAAAGACCAAAATGGTCATCAACCCATTTCTTGTTATCTACACATGCACACAACAACTTTCCTATGAATCTATCTTAAAACTATCATAGACCAATTAACTTAAGTCCTCGTACTCGAACACTATATTACGGTCTTAGCTTAAACTCTGAATTTCTATCATAATGAGTGGTCGATATCACTAATAGGACAAAGACTAATCTCAACTAATCACAATGAGACGCAATTATATGAAGCCATAGTTTGGGTAGTATACTACATCGGTAGACTAACACTTCTTGGTCTTATCAAACAAGGGGATCTATTATGACAACTCACGAGTTGCAAGGCTTAAACTTAACACAACATCAAAACAAGGTGTTGTAGAAATTGTTCAAGAGAATCAAAAGAATGACCAGAGGGTATGAAATGATTAACTACTAGGTCGAACAAAATGACCTCGAGTATGAACTCATCTGGCTTTTCAACCGAAAGTTGAAACACATGGGTTTTCAACCCAAAAGACGTCTACTGAGATTTGGATCATGTGGACTGGCCAGGTCCAACATCATCACCTCCCAGTCACACGAGAAACATCGTCCCGAACTTGAAAGGCCATGAACATACTATACATAACAAAACATAAGTTCATTATGACAATTAAACTTATCTTAAGGTTCCATATCCTATTGATCTCAAACTTAAGACATATACACACAGACATACGTACACAGGCAAAACACTCTATTCATAAAATCTATCCTGTAGCAAAAGTCGATTTGATATTCCATCGTACTTGAACATTTGAACGTAGAGACTATGGTTCAACCTTTGATGCAACGTTTACCTTGAATTCGTCGCGTATCGTCATTCTGTGTTTTTCCTTTACCTCGTACATATCTTTCCATTCCTCTTTGTAGTTCAAAAGAATCATTGTTTTCTTGAGGGAGCTGAAATGCTCTAAGTTCTCTTTCATTCTTCTACATCATCACCTTAAGAATCTAGATTGTAGAGATATCCTACTAATCTAGTAGTCTATGTTCTTTTAAAATTGTGATCATGCAACTTATAGCAATCTATGTTCTCCGGGAAAACATATGTCAATTTTTCTATCATTCGTCTGATCATAACATCATAGATTGCGAAAATATGCCATGAAAGGCAAAACATTCAACATTTCATCATAACCTGCTCTTCACATAAACATATTCATGAAGCATTTTAGAACATTAACATCTTTAAAACGTTGAAACTGCAGTTACCTTCTTTCCTTGATTGAGCACGATGCAATGGAGTGTTGAGCGGTGCCATATGAACCCGTGTAAGTCTAAAGAATCAAACTAGACTCGACTCTTTAGAATAAGGTTTCTAGGGCCAGAGCGAACGAACCGCTCTGATACCACTCTGTCACAGCCCACTATCCCAATGACGGGTTAACCGGGGTTATGACTTGGGGTGAACAATAAGAAATGGAAATGGACAATTACTTAACATTAAAGTATATGAAAATATCACTTATAGATAAAAAGCTAGGATCATATATGATCATTTGGATACTTATAAAACATACACATAAAAGAGAACTGATTAAGGTGGGTTACCCAATAACACGTGTAACAACTTCATAACATAGAGTTATCCTAATCAAAGTGTTTTGCAGCGGAAAAACGTGTGAGATATACATATGAAGATGTATACTCAAGGTTATATTTCTTGAAATGTCAAAGGAACACCCGCTCAACATCATTCCATTCCATCAACTGCTCAACCTGCACATTTAGAAATACATGCAGGGCTGAGTATAAAAATACTCAGTGGGCATAGCCGAAAATACAATCATGCATAACATATATATATATATATATATATTGAACTGCCAACAGTAACACACAGGGGTTTTCTTGAAAGTCCTGCGCTTACTAAAATATTTCTTTCATTTTCATAAAGTCGATCGGCCGATCATTTTCCTTCATATGATCCATATCTGTTCCTTTCTATCACGCGCCGGGAAGGAGGCCTCCTTACCACGGACGCCAAGACCGGTCGCAAGCGACTCGCGGTCTCCATAAGTGTACACGTTAACCCTAGCTAGCGACCTTTGTCTAGCATAGGATCCCAATTGGATTTCCTTTAAAGTTGGCGAACCAACACAGATAGGATACATATAAAAACATAAACATTTTTGGCAGTCAATCATTTCATAAACATTTCATTTCATTTCATGAACATTTCATTTTCATTTCATAAGAGTCATTTATCATTTGGGCATAATAATAAACTGAAATTAACAGTTAAAATCATCTCATGCATATATTCGTATAAGAGGCCTACGACACGCAGGGGATCTCTATATACGTATAGTAAAAGTAATGCCCACCTGGATAGGCAAAGCCTGAAGATCATAATCACATAACCTGTCTTGGGAAAACAGTGCTAATCCCCTTGGTCCACAAAGCCTACAAGAAATTCTATTCTTAATAGGTCTCCTTGAATCTAATCTTAAGTCATGGTGTAGTGCTTAACATTCTATGATTCACTTAGCCGGGTTTTTAATGAATAAATAATTAAAAACATTTCTCTTGAGTTAAGAACACCAACAATATTCTTACTCATCTTTCTTTAATAATTGGAATTATAAATAAAACCAATTAAATCATAAATACTTTTTATTTCATGATGCAAATGAAAATTACTTAAAATATGCACTTAATAATAATTTAATATTATTATAAAAATTATCCTTTAAATAAATTAATCAAACTAATAATAGTTCAATTAATTAAAAATAAGAAAGCCCAATTTAATTAATTGAAGGCAATCCAAAGTCTTTAAAAATAATTAATCAAACTAATTAATAGTCTAATTAAATAAAATAGGGAAGCCATTTAAATAGATGAAATAGAGCTCATGCTTAAATAAATAATAGCCCATATAAATTTAAAAGATGAGGCCCAACTCAATAAAATATGAATGGCCCAGACTGAATAAAATAAATCGGGCCCAGCTAAATAAAATTAAAAATCGGCCCAAGCTTTTAAAAATCGCAGCCCAAATCTATTTAAAAATCGAAGCCCATCACTCATAAAAATCGGCCCAAATACTCGGCCCAAATAAGGAAATAACAAAGCCCAACCTTTAAAATTTTCGGCCCATATGCTCAAGCCCACTCCAAAGCCCAACACCCCCAACCCTTCTCTATCTTCTCCCTATCAGCCGCACACCCTCTCTTATCTCTCATCTCACGCACACACTGAAACAGACATTCTCAAGCGGCGCCCCTCCCTTCTTCTTCGGCGAAGCGCCGCCTCCGTCACCGGCGAGAGCGCAGCCCCTCCGGAACCCTCGACTCTCATCCCCGTCCTCTCTTTTTCGCTTTTCGCTCACTCCCACATACTTAGCGCCGCAGCAGCAGCCGCCGGTAAAGCGACAGCCGCCGTTGCACAGCTCCCTCTCCCTCGCTCGTCTCTCGCCTAGCCCGCTCGGAATGACAGCAGAGCCGTCGAGCCCTCTCCCTAAATCCCCAGAACTCGAGCTATAACCCCTGCCTCCTGCAACCTCCGGCGAGCAGCGGCCAAAACCGCCACCACCGTCTCTCTCATGCTCAAGCTTGACCGGCGATTACCAGTTGCTCCACGCCACCGGCATCCGCCTACCTCTTCTCCGAACCTGCACTCTCAGAAGCCATCCTCACAGAGCTCCGACAACCGCGGCAGTGCCACGACCGCCACCCTCTTCCCCCGACTCGATTCAACCGTCAACGACAGCAGCAATAGAAAAACCATCCACCGCCTCCTCATCCCTCTCTCTCTCTTTACCAGAACATCACCCTCGACTCTCCCTCGTCCCTGCCCTTGGCCGGACAGCAGCGGCGGAGCCGCCGTGCCCTGGCCTCTCCCTCATTCTCTCGACTTTCTCAGCTAGCAACCAAGCAACCCGACTCGACACAGCAAGTATGGAAATAAGGAGATTCAAAGCTACAAACTTTTTCTCAAATTATTTTTTTTATTACTCGAATGATGTATAAATGTATGCTTGTGTCTCTGTGCTTCAATTCGATATGCATAAAAGATATGCACTGACGATGAGATGAATGAATGTATGCTTATGCCTCCTTGCTTTTGGCTCAATTAAGAACTACAATAAAATGGAATAAGGATTTAGAAGTAAAACCTTTAGAAAGGTTTCGGCTGGGTCGGTTTGCTTGAATTTGTGTGGTAGCTGAAATTGATTCACATATGGTATATTAATTGAGGTGGAGAGTTTGTGTTGTAAGAAATAAATTATGAAATTATGATTGCAGTTCTTACCTCTGCACTTGTTCGTTGGGTTTCCTTGTGAGAGTGAAATATGGCAAATTATGTGGGAGATTGAGTAGAAGTGGAAGGGGATGGGTGAAGTATATCAGTGGGTGTGCTGCAGTAGGCATGCTTTTTGCAGGGAGTTGGTGGTGGGAGTGGGTAGTGTCTTAGTGATGTTAACTTTGCAAAAAGGAGGGAGTAGGTGGGTAGGTGGGTGTGTGTTAGGTGAGGGAGAGAAGTAGGTGAGAATAAAATAAAATAAAATAAAATAAAAATCTTCCGGGTTGTACTATGAAAACTGTAATAATCGTTCAGTGTTCGCTTAAATAAATAGTTCGTGAAAATATTTGAAAGCTAAATTAAATAAATATGCAATGCATATAAATTCAATAACTAAATTTACAAATGTTTTTGTAAATCATATTTATTTTTGTTGGAATTAAAAATAAATTCATTTTCTTTATATCCGGCGTGAATCATCTTACTTCTAAATTTTGAAAATAAATTCTAAATTTAACTCAGGGAAACGGGGTATTACAAAATCACTCAAAAAAGAATATAGTAGAGAGTGCTCTACTCTATTAAGCTCAAATCTCACTTATGTGTGGTTTTTACTCACTTATTGCCTTTATTCGTCGTCCCAATTTTCATCTAATAAAGATTTATCCATAAAATCACAATTCTTCAATTCCAAAAGTATCAAGTCATCTACTTCATTACAAAGTGCAACTTGGCAGCATGCGTACACAAAACTAACAAACTAACACTCACTTGGCTAACATGCAAGAAAACAACAACTCAACATAGACACACAAAAACAAAGACATATCCCCCTCCTCACACTTAGACGTTGCTTGCCCTCAAGCAAACAAGAAAAAGCATAAAAAAGGGAAGCACACAAAAAGCTAACAAAAACACAAGACAAAAAACAAATCAAAGAGAAACAAAAAGAAAAAACAAACACAAGGGAAGGACATCACCGTGTACGTTGCCTTGTGGAGATGTCGGCAGAGGGCGGAGGGCGGCGGTTCTGGAGGAGGTCGCGGCGGCGGTGGTGTTTCAGGAGGAGAGATGCGAGTGGAGATGGAGGGCGGTAATGGAGGCTGGCAGTGGTAATTTCCAGATGCAGATGAAAAGATATGACAGCGGGAACATGGAGGTGTTGGATTGTGGAATTGGAGAGCAGCGGCGGGTGCAGGTTGGAGATGGAGGCTGGAGGTATGTGGCTGCGGCGGCGGTTCTGGAGTGGGTCGCGGCGGCGGTGGTGTTTCAGGCGGAGAGATGCGAGTGGAGATGGCTGGAGTGGGTTTTGAAGGAGGTGGAATTGAGAGGGAAACGATGGGGGAAATTTTGACTAGGTCAAATCCTCCATCAAATCCCAGAATTGCAGTTGACTCCACCACACTTAGCATAGTGTCCAATTTGACCCCAAATTCTCCAGAATCTTCAAAATGACACTCAAACCCTACCTCTTTCAAGTCTACCTTCGATGGCTTCACAACAGCTGACATAATCGGTTCTGTGCTGGTCGATTTGGGCATCCTGCTCGATAGGTGCCGAATTGGAATTTCGTCCGTGGAGTATAGCTGCATGATAATCTCTCGAATAGCATCATTCTCCTCTGTTTTGGCATCCTCATCATTCAGCACACTAAAAATAACTTGATCGAGCTCCTCTTCCCTGAAATTCTCAACAACATCATCAACCAAAGGATCAATCACAGTCATGAAAATAGATTCAGGATCCTCTTCGATTTCTGTTTCTGCCTCTGAATCAGGATCCGTTTGGGCAAACAGATCCTCTTCCGCAGTAGAGGCACTGAGATCAGCCATGAAAAAAAAGGTTCCGTCCGGGCAGACAGAGCAATCTCCGAATCCAACAGACCTTGCAGCTTCCTTTCCTTAACCTGGAGTTTTTTTTTTTTTTTTTTTTCAATCCTGCTAAAAAAACAACAGAAAAAAAATAAAATAGAATAGAATCAATAGGAAAAAGAAATTAATTAACACTGTTCCCCGGCAACGGCGCCAATTTGACACCATGACAGCAGAGGCGAACTCTTGGTTCGCGAGTCTCCCACCGTATTCTATCACTACATGGGCGGAGATGAAAAGGCTATTCCTGGAGCACTTTTTCCCTCCCACCAAGACGAACGCGCTAAAGAAGGAGATCAGTGGTGCAAAGCAGGAGTATGATGAATCGTTAAGCGCCTACTGGACCAGATTTAGAAGATTGGTGGATAGTTGCCCAAACCATAAGTTTTCTGAGGGTGACTTGTTGCAGTATTTCTACCAAGGGATGACCGTTGACACTAAGAATTTGGTGAACTCAGCAAGTGGAGGGGGATTTTCCCAAAACACGGTGAGTGAAGCCAAAAGATTAATTCAACACTTGGTGGAAGCTACGAGGGAATATGAGGATCCGCGCATCCAACTGCTCAAGAAAGCTGCTCAAGCTAGTTCATCAGATTTTGAGGAGAAGTTCGAAGCAAGGATGGGGAAATTGGAGAGAATGTTGAGTACTGTGGTGGAGAAGGTTGCAACCGCTGGACAACCGACAGAAAAGCCATGTGGAGCATGCGGTAATTCAGGCCACACGAGTTTGCAATGCACAAGGGATGAGGAAGAGTATCAAGCCCATGCAAACCCTTCCCACAATTTTTACAGCTGCGACGCGCCACTGCCCCATTTGCCTAAACGGGACCAGTACGCGAACAATCACAATGCTCCATGGCGAAACCATCCTAATTTTCGATGGAGAGATCCCGAGCCGAAGCAACCACCAACGATGCAGCAGCCATAGCAGCAAAACTACCGTCCTCCACATCAAAGGACGGGGTATCAAGCTCCACAAGCTCAGCAACATCCTCCCGAGAAGCAAGGCAAGTCACTTGAGGAGATGATGGTAGATTTGATAGGCAACCAGCAATTTCTGCAAAATAATGTGCAACAGCTTCAACAATCTCAAACCGAGCAGAAGGTGCAGATTGAGGGGTTGGCACGTCAAGTGTCTCAACTCGCAACTTCCGTGAATCAACTCAAGGGCCATCAAGGCAAATTGCCATCGCAAGTCCAAGTGAATCCTCAGGAAAGTGTGAACTTGATCACCTTGAGAAGTGGCAAAGAATTGGATGAACCACCAATCAAGAAAGTGGAAAAAGCTCGAGAAGGCGAATCTGGCGAGAGCAACTGTTTGCCCAAACAGAACGATTCTGAAGAACTAGTGCTCACTGGAGGTCAATCTGGAAATACGTCTCGTTTGCCCAAACAGGACGATGAGTCCGAAGCTGTGCGGAAAGGAAGGGAGGCAGAACGAGAAAGGGTTGAAGATGATTCGACCAAGGAGGAACCAATACTGAGCCTCCGCGATCCTAAGTTTGTGCCACCAGTACCTTTCCCAAGAAGGTTAGCAAGGAAGAAGCCTGAGGAAGAGATCAATGACTTCATGAAGATATTCGAGAAGTTGGAGATTAATCTTCCATTCCTCCAAGCACTCGAACTCCCTCATCTGAGCAAGTTTTTGAAGGACTTCATCGCTGGAAAGCCTAAGAAATCTGGAAAAATTGTGATGGGCGAGAACGTGTCAGCAGTGATACGAAAAGAGTTGCCGCCCAAATGCAAGGATCCAGGTATGTTTTCTCTGCCATGTTTCATAGGTGACACCAAGATTGAGCATGCCATGTGTGATCTAGGAGCTTCTATTAATGTCATGCCTTTAGCTGTTTATAATAGCCTAATTGGTGTGAAGTTGGTGGCTACTAAGGTGGTGATTCAGTTGGCTGATGGGTCACGTGTTCATCCTGAGGGTCTTCTAGAGAATGTTCTTGTAAAGGTGCATGATTTTGTTTATCCTGCTGACTTTTATGTGGTGAAAATGAGTGGTATGCAGTCGAAAGAGTCAGCTGGTGTTCTGTTAGGTCGTCCTTTCTTAAGGACCACTAGGGCAGTCATTGATGTTTATAGTGGTACCATTTGTTTGGATTATCATGGAGAAAAGTTTACTTTCAACATTGATGATACCATGAAAAGTCCCCTTGTTGTTAAAACTGTTTGTGCCACTAACATTACTGACCCTTCTGTCCAAGAACATCTTGAGACTAAATCTGTGCAGGACAAGTTGGAACCGACCTTGATCAAAAGAGCAACTGGTCTTGATGCTCGTGGGATGAACAATGAAGAAGTCAAAGAATCTACCAAGTCTCTCCATGCTCACTCGAAATTGGCAGATTCTGGAAATACGTTCTGTTTGCCCAAACAGATCAAATTTCTTCATGCTGACTCAAAACTCACAGGTTTTGGACATACGGTTCGTTTGCCCAGACGGAAGCCACGTTATAGAACTCTGCATTTTAATGTGGAACCACCTGACTTAAAAGATAAGTGTGAGGAGGAGCTCCGTTTGGAAGCCTATAATACCAACATGGGGTATGCAGATCTAATAGCGATAGCTTATCACAAGCATCGATTCTGGAGAACATTTGAAGTCGGTGAAAAGGTCCGATTCATGCTTGGAAGGCAATGGATAGGTCCTTTTGAGATACAGTCTGTTTGGCCAGGCGGACCAGTGGAGATTAAGAGTTTGGCTACGGCAAAGACGTTTGTAGTCAACTATCACAAGTTGGAGCCATATTGTGATGCATCTCATATGACAACAGTGGAAGAAATTCCATTGTCACCTCAGACGAGATTCTGATTGCATCAATAGTCTAGCCAAAGACTTTAAATAATGGCGCTTATCGGGAGGCAACCCGATTTTCTTTCCCTTTTATTTTCTTGTTTTGCCTTTCTCTTCCTTTATTTTTGTTTCGTTAAGTTTTCCTTTCAGTTTCTTAGTTTCACTTCCTTAATTTTAATTTTTGTTATGTTTCAGTTAAAAAAAAAAAAAAAAGATGGCGGCCCTACAGGAGAGCATAGCAATCTTGAGCGCCACGATCAGGCAGGAGCTGCGGCGGCAGCGCGCGCGGTGATTCCCTTCCTTTTTACTGTTCTTTTTGTTTGTTCTTGCATTTTTTTTTCTGTTTTGTGTGTCGTTCTGTGTTTTTAGTTGTCCCTTACTTATGCTTTATTTTGTTTGCTTGAGGGCAAGCAAAATCTAAGTGTGAGGGGGGCGTCTTTGAGTCTTTATTTTTGTTGAGTCAGTTTATGTTGAGTTTTGTGAGTTTTCTGGCCAAGTAATTGATAAGTTCAGTTGTCGGAGCATGCTATTAGATTTGAATATGTGTGATAACTTGATCTTTTTCTACTTAAAAATTGAGAACTTGTGATTGACAGTGTGTGTTTTGATTAAATGATGTCTGGAATGACAAAATAAGGGCGATGAGTGAATCTAAACTACACATAAGTGAGGTATTGAGCCTAATAGAGTAGAGCACTCTCTACTAATTTTTGTTTTGAGAGATTTGATGATCCATGAAGTCGTGATATTAAGTGTGTCATATGTGGTGAATGATAAGAGGCACTAGGGTAGCCATTTGGCCTGTTTTTGAATTCCTACCCATACACTAACCCCTAGTGAGCCATGTTTGAGCCTTTGCCGTTATTGTTCATATTAGTCACTATATATATATAGCCAAGGCCTGTTTTTCATGTGAACTTTCTCTTTGGCCCTATTGTGCATGTTAGAATTGAATTGCATCCTAATTGAATTTTTGAGGAAGATGCATAAGGATGCTTGTTTGCCCAAACAGAACCCGAGCTAAAACTAAATTCTGAACCTAGACAGATGGTCTGTTTGGCCGAACAGAGGAGGATGTTGACAGTTGGGCAGATTGTTTTTGATGTACTCTTTGCATGATTGTGTTGTTTTAATGAAGTGGTGCAGAAAAAGAAGAAAAAAAAAACAAAAAAAAGAAGAGAAAAACAGAAAGAAAAAAAAAAAGAGAGAAAAAAAAAAGAGAAAATAAAGGTTGCACCAAGGTTGAATTAGTATATGCATTGAGTTGTTTGATGATTGTTGCCCATAGTTTAGTTGGAAGTTGCTCTTCATATGTTTAGAATTCTCTGGGTGTGATTTGATTCGAGCATGCACGATATTTGATCTTCAATGTTTGAGCTTAGGACCCCTAGGATCTTGCCTACATCATTGATAGTCCTTAGCCCCATTACAACCAAAGAAGAAAGACCTCTTTGAGCCATAATGTGACTGCGAAATATCATGACTAATTGGAGTTTCTTTTTGTGTGAGAATAGCCTTATCTTATGGAGAGATTGAATGAGCGTGAGAGTTGCACTCATTGTTGCCCCATTTGGACTAGATTGATAATGAAAACACATTTTGGAGGTTCATGTTCTTAGTTCGAGAGTTGGGAAGTGATGGTGAATTGCATGATTCGATTTGATAGAATGTTGCATTCCTGATGCTTTGATGTTGCTTGGTTAGTCGTTTGGTTTGTTCGTGTCTTGTTTCGTTTCCCTTTTTACTTTCATGTTCTTTGCGTGTGTTTGTTGTGTCTGTTTTCAGTTCGTTCGTTTCTAGAGTCTTCGTGTCAAGGGAGAGAGTTGCTTCTAGGGGCTGAATTTCACCATTAATTCTTCTCTTATTTCATACTTGAGGACAAGTATGATCTAAGTGTGAGGGGATTTGATGTGTGTATTTTAGCTACCTAGTTTAGTGTGCGTTTCATCGTGGTTTCATGTGATATTACATAGTGTAATACCCGGACTTTTGATGACGTGTTTAATTGCTTGAGTTTGAGTAATTAGGGTTTAGATCCCTTGTTTGATTTACTTTGTAAACAGATGAGGAGTTATATGAAGTTTTCTTATTATTTTTAAGATGTTGAGATGTTCTTTCGATGATGTAAGAATGATGTGAGATTTTATATTCGTATTTGAGTTTGAGTATTTGAATAATTCGAGATAATTATTTGAATGAGAACGATGAACTCGGAAGTGAAATCTGAGTCCGTTAAAACGTTTTTGAAAATTTTGACTTTTTGACGATAAATAGTAAAATACTGCTATTTTGTCTTTTTGTCGACTTTCAAAATCTTACGTGCACGTCGTCGAGAAATATTCTTAGTTTTTCGATACGAGTCCAATAATGAAAGTTTTTATTTTTGGACGACGAGTGAATAGTAAATCGGGATTTCTCGATAAACGTGTAAATCTCGTTTATCAGAATTTCGAGAACGAGCTTGTATTTTCTATATTTATATAGAATTACGAGTGTAATAAAAGTGAGTAGGAGTTGAGAGGGCGAGTAACGAAGAGTATGGGTAGTTAGTCGTTAAAACGAGACGAGACGAAACGAGATATTTAACGACTAAATATCTAGGCCTACCCTACCAAAACCACCCCCCAACCGCCCACTACCCTTAACTCACGCTGCACACAACACACACACACACTAATTTGTGCTGCACACACACTAAACCACATTAGAAACACACACACACTTCACGTAACACCATTGTTGAGAAGCTTAAGCTTTTGACCTCCGATTTGAGCACCGAGACGAGCGCCGATCATCTTTTCGATCACGTATCTAAGTAGGTAAGATCTCTACCTACGTTTTGATGGTTTTCTTTTCGATTTTCGTCGACGTCGAAAAACGTCGATTCTCGACTTTATTTTGAAACGACGTCGGATCGTCGTGAAATTTTAGTATGTTGTTCTTGGGTAGATGTTGAGCATGTTTAATGAAGGGAGTAAGAACGGAACGAACCGTAGCTATGAAACCCATGAGGGCAGCCCCATTTTTCACATATTAGCTTGTCTTTCGATTTTTGTTTGATCGTTTTGACTTGATATTTGTGCTTAGGGGTATGCTAGAATCGATATATATTAAATTCGTATTTTTCCAAGCACGAAAATTGTATAAATTTTTAGAGTATGATTATTTAAATTCGTGAAGTTTGAGACGTTGCATAATGAATATTATTGCGTATATGTATTCTACGATATCACATGAGCATGCTAATTGATTTATAATTTATGGATGATAATTGTTGAACGAAATTAAAACTGGAATTCTGTCAAAATTTTACAGCAGTTTCAAGCTTATGTTTCGATGAGTTTTCATTGCTTGATGGCTCTGAAATTTTAGTATGTTTATCTATGATATGTGTATTTCGTCGCTGCAAAATTTCATGTCTTGTGGATGATGTTTGCTATTTTAAAGATATTTTGAAAAATCCTTGACAGAATCTGTCAACTATTGGTAGACTTCACAAAAACGTTTATATCTATTAATCCATGAACGATTTTGCATCACCGTTTTTTTTAAACGAAACTAGACTTCAATACTTTTCTAAAAACATAAGATTTCGATTTTTATGACCTCTGAAACAGAGCAGTTTATTATTTCAAAAATGCCCTGTTCTGCTGTCATATTTGTCCAACAGTAAAAGTGTATGAGTTTCATTGTTTATTTGGCAGATCATATGAACGTTTTCTCTTGTGAAATTTTAACCAAATCTTCAAGGATACCTTTAGTTTTGGATGATTAAATTTGATGAAATTTTATTAAGGTTTGCCTTGGTTTCTAATGGCCTAAACAAAATTGGCAGAAACTGTCAATCTTTGACAGCCTGCACTAAAAGAGCAATATCTCCAAAAACCTTTAACCTTTTTGGTTAACTACCATTTTTAGAGTGAACTACACTTCATGAAGTTTTTGAGATCAATTGGTATGAGAGTTTATGATGATTGAGTTGGTTGTTATGAATTTTTAAAGATGACACAAAAACAGCAAAACTTTCTAGAAAACAACTTGATTATATTTGTTTTGATGGATGATACGATATGACTAAATGGTGTGAGTTGTGAGAGTTATGATTAACGCACATAAATGTTGGTATCTGACACTCGAACAATTGTTGTCGAGTATAAATGATAGTTTACTGATAAAGAGTTTTGATGATTTTGAATTGTTTGGTTTGCGTTGAAAAGATGTCAAGATGTTAAGTTTTGAGTCGAGAGACGAGTTCACGTAATGAGATTCACGCGTTGAAATCTCGTGGCTGACATTATATATGAATAGGTCATGCCGAAATTTTTAGTGAAATTAGAATTTGAGCATAGTCGATTCTTGTTGACCCGTGACTCAAATACATGCCTAATGGAAAGTTTAACTTTCTAATTGGTTAATTAGACGAGATGAGAGCGAATAGATCTGCTAAGAAAGTGGACTTTTCGATGTGTTAAATATTTCTTTTAATTGAAGCGCTGCTAATTATAACATAAGGATGTTATAATTAATGAGTAATGACGAGAGATAATAATTGTTATATTGATTAACAATCAAGAGAGATGAACATTAGAGATACTAATGTTTCATAAAAGAAATTAGATTATTAATCGAGGTTTCTTTTATAACTTCTCACCAATTCTTCATAACGATGAAGGTCCTTTTGGGAAGTAACGACTTGAGGGAGAGAGTGACGTTACTCATTGATACAGAGACACAACGAGGTGGGCATTACTTTTACTATACGTATATAGAGATCCCCTGCGTGTCGTAGGCCTCTTATACGAATGAATGCATGAGATGAATTAACTGTTAATTTCAGTTTTATATATCTATCAAACGAGTTTAATGCTACCTTTGAACAAGTTATTTCGTGACAAATCTTTGAACTGGAAAATATTACAACTGTTGTCTTGCCATAAAATGTTTAAATTTTAGTATGATATCTATCTGCTTTGGCTTTGCCAATGATGCAATCGAATTCGGGTCCTGAGCAGTTGATAGCTATCCTGCCAGGACTAGTGTACACCAGTGACCGTGAGTCATCTAGCGGGTTGGCCGGTCAAGTGACCGTGAGAGGTGGCCACCTCTCCGGCACACAGTTTCAGATATGATAGATTACAAAAGAACTTAGTCTGATCAGACGAACTTTAAGAATCACAAATGAACTTAGTAAGCTTGGGCCTTTTTAGCGAAAAACTCCATTGCTGTACTCATTATGATGGCATGACAATTTATAGTTTTGAAGCATGTATTTTTATACCTAGGCATACGTGCCCACTGAGTGCTTTTGTACTCAGCCCTGCATATGTTTTCTAAATGTGCAGGTTGAGCTGATGTGATGATGGTGCTGCAATGAGCGGAGTCTCCAGGGTTGTTAATAAATAGTTAACCTGTCTAGAATATGTCTTTATACATATGTCTAGCTACTTTCCGCTGCAAGATGTTGTTGATGTTATAATATGTTATGTCATACTTTGAGTCTTAAGAGAATGGTTGCATATGATGTATAACTTGATTAATGATATTAACTTTTATGCAGTCTTTCATAGACTGTTTTCAATTGAGTATTAATGAATAAAAATGACGAGTTTTATTAAGATTAGTAAGTTTTACGGCTATAAATGACGCCCCTTTTCTTCCCCTTCTTCTTTAACCCCATCCCTAGTCGTGGATCACTCGGCCTAACTATCCCTAGTTAGGGCGGGCTGTGACAGAGTGGTATCAGAGCGAAGGTTAAGCTCTGAATTAGAAGTCTTGAGTTTAGTCTAGAATGAGTCACTAGACTAATAGTTATTAACAACCGTGAGCTCAGCGCACCATCACACCAGGCTCAACGAGGTATGTAAAATTTCAAAGTTTATTTGACGTTAAATTTTGAAGAGCACGATGTTGAGGTTATATGATGAGTTATGATGTTACACTTTAAAGGTGCATAGTTTGAGTTTGAGGATGACAACATGATTAATAATGAGTTATTATGTTGTAAGAGCATATGTTGATGTTATATGATGAATCATGAGAGCGTTTATATCATATGATGTTATATGATTGAGGATGCATAATTATGAGTTATGATGTGATGTATTTGAGATGTTTTGTGATGAGAATTGTTTGAGCAGTTGTGATAAGTCACGATGATTTAGATGAAGGAATCTAATGTCATTGTTAAGAGAGATTTTTTTTTTTACTAAGTAGAAGGATGAAATGAGAACTTAGAGCTAAAGCTTGAGAGAATTAGCAATTGCTTTAAGTACTTGTTGGTTTGAGTTATGAGTTTGAGTTATGAGCTTGAGTATAATAGCATGATTAATGATGAGTTATTAGCATGCTGCAATGAGATATTGTACGATATGTTGAGTTATTTTGTGACGCGAGTTTTGCTCACGCAACCTTAATGGTACTTGAGGAGGTATCATGAGCCATAGTCTTTGGAGATGGCTTTGAGAGAGAATTGTTGAGTTGTCTTACTGAGTCACGATGATTTAGATTAAGGGATCTAATATCATTGTTTAGAGAGATTCCCTACTAAGTAAAGACGGGACGAGATGAGAATTTAGATGTTTTGAGCTTGAGTTTTAAGATAACAGTACTACTTAATAGGAGTTTTGCTAAGTTATGTTTTGTTTATTTCTGTTGCTGGATCCAAGTAGAGTTAGTTCCTAGAGTCACCTTTAAGTTCTCCTTATAGGTTGGCCAGGACTGTTGGCACTGCACGAAAGTGGACTGTTGTGAGATCGAACTCAGGAAAGATCGGATACGAGGACGAGGCGTACAGTATGTGGTACAGAGATACCCTAGCAGATTTTCAAACACATGTTCATAGACTATGAAAGGATGAAAGCCTTATGGTTGTTACTAGACTGGATGGCATCGTGCACCTAGTCCCCGTGCTACCAATCGAGTGGTAGGATTGAGCAAGGAAGAAAGCCACTCAATATGATGGGACATGTCGTCTTGAGCATTGGACCCACAGGAGATGGGATTGTTACAGATACCCAGATTTTCTATGTGGATCTACTGACCGGATGCTTGTTTTCTACCAGGGACTCTAGAAGAGTGTAGTAGATATCGAGTCGATCCTTGAGTATCAGTCACCAAAGATGATAAAATGATAAACGATAATGAGGATGAGAAGTAGCCGAGGAGGGCTAGAGTTGATGAGGATGAGAAGAGAAGTCGATGTAGGCTAGAGCTAAGGATGATCTTGAGAGTATGCGCGGTACACCCTCGTTTTTGATTAGTTGCAATTACATTGCGATGTATATAACTTACTTAGGAGATACTGGTACTTGAGATTTTGACATGATGATAGATAAGCATGCGAATTTAGTACCCTACTGATGTTAAATAGATGGATGTTCCTAGTGTGCTAAAGTAGCAACTAGATGAGTTAACTGGTAGCAATTACCGTAGGAGGTCCAGACCGAGACATAGTACTATTAATGGTGTCGGTTTAGAAGGGACATTACGATAGATACTATGGTTTTTGTAGGGTTTAAATAACCCCTTTATGTAAGCCCTCTAAAAAGAGGCATTCTACTGATGGATATATTAGGTTGACCAGAGTGGTCTTTTTGTTAGTATTTCGTGAGTGCTTATTGCCTTACAGATGAATGTTAAGGTGACCGTGAGGGTTTCCTTAAAGTTGAGTTAGTAAATTGAACTTGAGTTTCGAGGATGCTTAGAGCGTTGGTCAAGTTGAGTTTTCCTTTTGTGATTTCAAAAATGCCTCAAAGATGTCATCAAGAGTGTGATGTGAAGGATAGGCGGGATAATACTCCGCCACCACCACCGCAACATGAGAGGAGAGTCGAAAAATATTGAACTTTCGAAACAAGAGTCTAGAACATAGGACCCTGAGTTTAAGCTTTTAGCTTGCTGGTGTGAACTTAAGTTTTGTTATGTATAGTATGTTGAGGGTTTAGAAGACACAGAATTTCCAAGTTCGGGATAGTATATCCCGTGTGACTGGGGAGTGATTATGTTGGACCTGGCCAGTCCGCATGATCTAAATCTCAGTAGACGTGTTTTGGGTTTATAAACCCATGTGTTTCAACTTTCGGTTGAAAATCCAGATGGGTTCTTACTGTAGGTCATTTTGTTCGACCTGGTAGTTACTTCATTCTACCCTCTGGTCATTCATTTGAGTCTCTTGAACAATTTGTTTTGATGTTGTTCTAGGGTTGAACCCTTACAAATTTTGAGTTATCCTAGTAGATTCTTTTGATGTATAAGACCAGTGATAGGCACGTCAGAGGACTTTAACACCCGAGCAACTGGTAAACTACACCTGAGAACAATTCAAGGCTACTCTTGAGAAATATGTACCAAGGAGTACAGTAAGCAGCAAGAGGCTGACTATCGAAGTTTGATGCAAGGAAAGAAATCGGTTGTAGAGTATAACCGAGAATTCTGTGAGCTATCACGATTTGCTCATCAGAAGATGGATACTAATGATGAGATGTCTGAGTTTTATGTGCCGGTTTAAGGCAGGACTTTAAGGTAGTATTGGGCAAGTTATTGGATGCATCAGTTAGAATCCTGTTTAATACAGGAGCCTCACATTCTTTAAGTGTTTGAAACATGTTACCTTCAAACTCGAACCAAAACGAGCTAGTCCCAAGTTGAGAGTAATCACTCCTGTAGGAAGAGCTACTACAGTTTCTCACATGATTTCTAAATTAGAGTTTGAGTTGGGATCACTAAAGGTGAAAACAAAAACCTTGCACTTAATGCCTATGTGGAACGTAGACATTATTCTAAGGATGGACTGGTTAGCAGAGAAATTTGCCCCGATTGATTGTAAGAAGAGACAGATAACTTTCCAACCACCTGGGAAGGAACAGACATGTTTTCACGGCATTGATAGAAAGAAGAGAGTTCCAATCGTTTCGGCACTTCAGGCGTCGAAATTGGTAAAGAAGAAAGGAGCACAAGCTTACCTAGTTTACTTGAATGATGAAGGAGAATCAAGTAAAAAAAAAAAAAAAAACTTTGAGGATGTAGCAGTGGTAAGGGAATATAGAGATGTATTTCCCGAGGTCTTACCAGGATTGCCACCAACAAGATAGTTGGAGTTCACTATCGACCTAGAACCTGGATCAGCACTAGTGTCGAAGGCACCCTATAGAATGGCGCCTAAGGAGCTACAAGAGCTGAAGATTCAGCTACAAGAATTGCTCGAGTTAGGTTTTATTAGACGTAGTGTATCCCCGTGGGGAGCACCAGTCTTTTTTGTCAAAAAGAAGGATGACACGTTGAGAATATGCATAGATTATCGAGAGCTGAATAAATTGACACTCAAGAACAAATATCCTTTGCCGAGGATAGATGACTTGTTTGATCAATTACGAGGAGCGAGTTTTTCTTGAAAGTTGACTTGAGATCATAATACCACTAGTTCAAATTTTGACAGGAGGATACACCTAAGACAGCTTTTCAAATGAGGTATGAGCACTATGAGTTCATAGTTATGCCATTCGGTTTGACGAAGGCACCAGTAGTTTTCATGGATCACATGAATCGAGTGTTCCATCAATAACTGGATAAATTTATCCTAGTTTTCATAGATGATATTCTCATCTATTCGAAGAATTAGCAGGAGCGCCAAAACATTTGAGAACGATGTTGGAAACGCTAAGAGTTGAGAAGCTTTTTGCCAAATTCACCAAGTGCGAGTTTTGGTTGAACGAAGTAACTTTTCTAGGACATATTGTATCATCCGAAAGAATTAAAGTTGACCCCGTCAAGGTACAAGTTGTACATGAGTGGAGATCACCAACTACGCCTAACGAGATTCGCAACTTTTTAGGTTTAGCAGGATACTATCAGAGGTTTATTAAAGGATTTTCCATGATAGCAAGACCGAGAAAAGAAGTTAAGTACAATTGGAAAGAGGAGTGTAAAGAGAGTTTTTAAGAGCTTAAAGGAAATTGACTACAGCACCAGTGCTGCTAGTCCCGGAAATGGATAAAGAGTATACCATCTACACAGATGCGTCAAAGAATGGGCTAGGATGTGTTTTGATGCAAGAAGGAAGAGTTATAGTCTATGCATCACGACAACTTAGATCCCACGAGATAAATTATCCAATGCATGATTTAGAGCTTGCAGCCGTTGTGCATGCCCAAAAAAAAAAATTTGGAGACATCATCTCTACGGAGTTAGATGTGAGATTTTCACGGACCACAAAACTTTGAAATACTTTTTCAAGCATAAGGATATTAACATGAGGCAAACGAGATGGCTCGAATTAGTAAAGGATGTTAACTGCGACATTAACTATCACCCTGGCAAGGCCAATGTAGTAGCCGATGCATTGAGCCGAAAGGTCTCGTCAAAGTTAGGATGTATTCTCACGAGAGAGGATGAGCTTATAAAGGACTTTGACAAGATGAGGATAGAGATGATAAAACCACCAGGGACGATAGCAAGTATTGTTGCGATGATGCCTAGTTTGAGGAAAATGGTGATTGAAGCACAAGGAAAGATGAGACAATGAACAAGTTACGAGAAAGGATAAGAGCAGGAGATCTCAAGAGTTAAAAAAAAAAAAAAAAAAATCAGACAATGTTATCTTATTTGAGGGGAGAAGAGGCATTCCCGCGATGATGAACTTAAGAATAAGATCATGAGTGAGACTCACGACACGCCTTACACCGCCCACTCAGGAGGCACAAAGATGTATCGGGATTTGAAAAAGAGATTTTTGTGGGACGGAATGAAACAAGACATAGCTTCGTTTGTAGAGCGATGCTTAGCTTGTCAGCAAGTGAAAGCATTACACCAACGACCCTATGGGAAGTAAAAACCGTTGGAGATTCCCGAGTGGAAATGGGATCACATAGCGATGGATTTTGTGACAGCTTTACCCAAAAGTCAAAGAGAAAATACAGCAATTTGGGTGATTGTAGATCGACTAACAAAATCTGCACATTTCATACCGATCCTAATCGCGTATGGACCAGATAAGTTATCACAATTGTACGTTCGTGAGATTATAAGATTGCATTGAGTACCCGTGTAGATCACCTCAGAGAGAGATCCAAAAAAAAAAAAAAAATCATCACGTTTATGGATGAGTTACAGAAAGAGTTGGGTACAAGGATGAATTTTAGCATAGCAAACGATAGAAGATATGATAAGAACTACTATCCTTGATAGAGGAGTACATCGGGAGAATGTGTTGCCACTAATTGAGTTTGCCTATAAGATGTGAGACAAAGTATCGAGATAGGAGACGAAGTTTTCTTGAAGGTTTCACCCTCAAAGGGGATGAATAGATTTGGAGTTAAAGGACAGCTTAGACCCAGAGTTATAAGTCCTTACGAGATATTGCAAAAGATAGGTCCAATAGCGTATAGGTTGGCTTTGCCACCTAGCTTTGGAAATGTGCATAACGTGTTTCACGTGTCACAATTGAGAGGATACATATTTTCGACCCAAACCATGTGGTTTACTAAGAAGAAATGATCTTAGAACCAGACTTGAGTTATGAAGAGAGACCTCAGATGATGCTAAATCATAAATTCGGCAATCGAGTAATAAGTCGATTGCATTGGATAAGGTCCAATGGAGATATGATACTTAGAAAGAAGTGGAAAGAGAGCTTGAGGATAAGATGTGAGAGAAGTACCCGAAATATTTACAAGAGGTACAAATTTCGGGACGAAATTTATTTTAAGGGGGAGGGTATGTAATACCCGGACTTTTGATGACGTGTTTAATTGCTTGAGTTTGAGTAATTAGGGTTTAGATCCCTTGTTTGATTTACTTTGTAAACAGATGAGGAGTTATATGAAGTTTTCTTATTATTTTTAAGATGTTGAGATGTTCTTTCGATGATGTAAGAATGATGTGAGATTTTATATTCGTATTTGAGTTTGAGTATTTGAATAATTCGAGATAATTATTTGAATGAGAACGATGAACTCGGAAGTGAAATCTGAGTCCGTTAAAATGTTTTTGAAAATTTTGACTTTTGACGATGAATAGTAAAATACTGCTATTTTGTCTTTTTGTCGACTTTCAAAATCTTACGTGCACGTCGTCGAGAAATATTCTTAGTTTTTCGATACGAGTCCAATAATGAAAGTTTTTATTTTTGGACGACGAGTGAATAGTAAATCGGGATTTCTCGATAAACGTGTAAATCTCGTTTATCAGAATTTCGAGAACGAGCTTGTATTTTCTATATTTATATAGAATTACGAGTGTAATAAAAGTGAGTAGGAGTTGAGAGGGCGAGTAACGAAGAGTATGGGTAGTTAGTCGTTAAAACGAGACGAGACGAAACGAGATATTTAACGACTAAATATCTAGGCCTACCCTACCAAAACCACCCCCCAACCGCCCACTACCCTTAACTCACGCTGCACACAACACACACACACACACACTAAACCACATTAGAAACACACACACACTTCACGTAACACCATTGTTGAGAAGCTTAAGCTTTTGACCTCCGATTTGAGCACCGAGACGAGCGCCGATCATCTTTTCGATCACGTATCTAAGTAGGTAAGATCTCTACCTACGTTTTGATGGTTTTCTTTCGATTTTCGTCGACGTCGAAAAACGTCGATTCTCGACTTTATTTTGAAACGACGTCGGATCGTCGTGAAATTTTAGTATGTTGTTCTTGGGTAGATGTTGAGCATGTTTAATGAAGGGAGTAAGAACGGAACGAACCGTAGCTATGAAACCCATGAGGGCAGCCCCATTTTTCACATATTAGCTTGTCTTTCGATTTTTGTTTGATCGTTTTGACTTGATATTTGTGCTTAGGGGTATGCTAGAATCGATATATATTAAATTCGTATTTTTCCAAGCACGAAAATTGTATAAATTTTTAGAGTATGATTATTTAAATTCGTGAAGTTTGAGACGTTGCATAATGAATATTATTGCGTATATGTATTCTACGATATCACATGAGCATGCTAATTGATTTATAATTTATGGATGATAATTGTTGAACGAAATTAAAACTGGAATTCTGTCAAAATTTTACAGCAGTTTCAAGCTTATGTTTCGATGAGTTTTCATTGCTTGATGGCTCTGAAATTTTAGTATGTTTATCTATGATATGTGTATTTCGTCGCTGCAAAATTTCATGTCTTGTGGATGATGTTTGCTATTTTAAAGATATTTTGAAAAATCCTTGACAGAATCTGTCAACTATTGGTAGACTTCACAAAAACGTTTATATCTATTAATCCATGAACGATTTTGCATCACCGTTTTTTTTAAACGAAACTAGACTTCAATACTTTTCTAAAAACATAAGATTTCGATTTTTATGACCTCTGAAACAGAGCAGTTTATTATTTCAAAAATGCCCTGTTCTGCTGTCATATTTGTCCAACAGTAAAAGTGTATGAGTTTCATTGTTTATTTGGCAGATCATATGAACGTTTTCTCTTGTGAAATTTTAACCAAATCTTCAAGGATACCTTTAGTTTTGGATGATTAAATTTGATGAAATTTTATTAAGGTTTGCCTTGGTTTCTAATGGCCTAAACAAAATTGGCAGAAACTGTCAATCTTGACAGCCTGCACTAAAAGAGCAATATCTCCAAAAACCTTTAACCTTTTTGGTTAACTACCATTTTTAGAGTGAACTACACTTCATGAAGTTTTTGAGATCAATTGGTATGAGAGTTTATGATGATTGAGTTGGTTGTTATGAATTTTTAAAGATGACACAAAAACAGCAAAACTTTCTAGAAAACAACTTGATTATATTTGTTTTGATGGATGATACGATATGACTAAATGGTGTGAGTTGTGAGAGTTATGATTAACGCACATAAATGTTGGTATCTGACACTCGAACAATTGTTGTCGAGTATAAATGATAGTTTACTGATAAAGAGTTTTGATGATTTTGAATTGTTTGGTTTGCGTTGAAAAGATGTCAAGATGTTAAGTTTTGAGTCGAGAGACGAGTTCACGTAATGAGATTCACGCGTTGAAATCTCGTGGCTGACATTATATATGAATAGGTCATGCCGAAATTTTTAGTGAAATTAGAATTTGAGCATAGTCGATTCTTGTTGACCCGTGACTCAAATACATGCCTAATGGAAAGTTTAACTTTCTAATTGGTTAATTAGACGAGATGAGAGCGAATAGATCTGCTAAGAAAGTGGACTTTTCGATGTGTTAAATATTTCTTTTAATTGAAGCGCTGCTAATTATAACATAAGGATGTTATAATTAATGAGTAATGACGAGAGATAATAATTGTTATATTGATTAACAATCAAGAGAGATGAACATTAGAGATACTAATGTTTCATAAAAGAAATTAGATTATTAATCGAGGTTTCTTTTATAACTTCTCACCAATTCTTCATAACGATGAAGGTCCTTTTGGGAAGTAACGACTTGAGGGAGAGAGTGACGTTACTCATTGATACAGAGACACAACGAGGTGGGCATTACTTTTACTATACGTATATAGAGATCCCCTGCGTGTCGTAGGCCTCTTATACGAATGAATGCATGAGATGAATTAACTGTTAATTTCAGTTTTATATATCTATCAAACGAGTTTAATGCTACCTTTGAACAAGTTATTTCGTGACAAATCTTTGAACTGGAAAATATTACAACTGTTGTCTTGCCATAAAATGTTTAAATTTTAGTATGATATCTATCTGCTTTGGCTTTGCCAATGATGCAATCGAATTCGGGTCCTGAGCAGTTGATAGCTATCCTGCCAGGACTAGTGTACACCAGTGACCGTGAGTCATCTAGCGGGTTGGCCGGTCAAGTGACCGTGAGAGGTGGCCACCTCTCCGGCACACAGTTTCAGATATGATAGATTACAAAAGAACTTAGTCTGATCAGACGAACTTTAAGAATCACAAATGAACTTAGTAAGCTTGGGCCTTTTTAGCGAAAACTCCCTTGCTGTACTCATTATGATGGCATGACAATTTATAGTTTTGAAGCATGTATTTTTATACCTAGGCATACGTGCCCACTGAGTGCTTTTGTACTCAGCCCTGCATATGTTTTCTAAATGTGCAGGTTGAGCTGATGTGATGATGGTGCTGCAATGAGCGGAGTCTCCAGGGTTGTTAATAAATAGTTAACCTGTCTAGAATATGTCTTTATACATATGTCTAGCTATTTTCCGCTGCAAGATGTTGTTGATGTTATAATATGTTATGTCATACTTTGAGTCTTAAGAGAATGGTTGCATATGATGTATAACTTGATTAATGATATTAACTTTTATGCAGTCTTTCATAGACTGTTTTCAATTGAGTATTAATGAATAAAAATGACGAGTTTTATTAAGATTAGTAAGTTTTACGGCTATAAATGACGCCCCTTTTCTTCCCCTTCTTCTTTAACCCCATCCCTAGTCGTGGATCACTCGGCCTAACTATCCCTAGTTAGGGCGGGCTGTGACAGAGTGGTATCAGAGCGAAGGTTAAGCTCTGAATTAGAAGTCTTGAGTTTAGTCTAGAATGAGTCACTAGACTAATAGTTATTAACAACCGTGAGCTCAGCGCACCATCACACCAGGCTCAACGAGGTATGTAAAATTTCAAAGTTTATTTGACGTTAAATTTTGAAGAGCACGATGTTGAGGTTATATGATGAGTTATGATGTTACACTTTAAAGGTGCATAGTTTGAGTTTGAGGATGACAACATGATTAATAATGAGTTATTATGTTGTAAGAGCATATGTTGATGTTATATGATGAATCATGAGAGCGTTTATATCATATGATGTTATATGATTGAGGATGCATAATTATGAGTTATGATTGTGATGTATTTGAGATGTTTTGTGATGAGAATTGTTTGAGCAGTTGTGATAAGTCACGATGATTTAGATGAAGGAATCTAATGTCATTGTTAAGAGAGATTTTTTTTTTACTAAGTAGAAGGATGAAATGAGAACTTAGAGCTAAAGCTTGAGAGAATTAGCAATTGCTTTAAGTACTTGTTGGTTTGAGTTATGAGTTTGAGTTATGAGCTTGAGTATAATAGCATGATTAATGATGAGTTATTAGCATGCTGCAATGAGATATTGTACGATATGTTGAGTTATTTTGTGACGCGAGTTTGCTCACGCAACCTTAATGGTACTTGAGGAGGTATCATGAGCCATAGTCTTTGGAGATGGCTTTGAGAGAGAATTGTTGAGTTGTCTTACTGAGTCACGATGATTTAGATTAAGGGATCTAATATCATTGTTTAGAGAGATTCCCTACTAAGTAAAGACGGGACGAGATGAGAATTTAGATGTTTTGAGCTTGAGTTTTAAGATAACAGTACTACTTAATAGGAGTTTTGCTAAGTTATGTTTTGTTTATTTCTGTTGCTGGATCCAAGTAGAGTTAGTTCCTAGAGTCACCTTTAAGTTCTCCTTATAGGTGGCCAGGACTGTTGGCACTGCACGAAAGTGGACTGTTGTGAGATCGAACTCAGGAAAGATCGGATACGAGGACGAGGCGTACAGTATGTGGTACAGAGATACCTTAGCAGATTTTCAAACACATGTTCATAGACTATGAAAGGATGAAAGCCTTATGGTTTGTTACTAGACTGGATGGCATCGTGCACCTAGTCCCCGTGCTACCAATCGAGTGGTAGGATTGAGCAAGGAAGAAAGCCACTCATATGATGGGACATGTCGTCTTGAGCATTGGACCCACAGGAGATGGGATTGTTACAGATACCCAGATTTTCTATGCGGATCTACTGACCGGATGCTTGTTTTCTACCAGGGACTCTAGAAGAGTGTAGTAGATATCGAGTCGATCCTTGAGTATCAGTCACCAAAGATGATAAAATGATAAACGATAATGAGGATGAGAAGTAGCCGAGGAGGGCTAGAGTTGATGAGGATGAGAAGAGAAGTCGATGTAGGCTAGAGCTAAGGATGATCTTGAGAGTATGCGCGGTACACCCTCGTTTTTGATTAGTTGCAATTACATTGCGATGTATATAACTTACTTAGGAGATACTGGTACTTGAGATTTTGACATGATGATAGATAAGCATGCGGATTAGTACCCTACTGATGTTAAATAGATGGATGTTCCTAGTGTGCTAAAGTAGCAACTAGATGAGTTAACTGGTAGCAATTACCGTAGGAGGTCCAGACCGAGACATAGTACTATTAATGGTGTCGTTTAGAAGGGACATTACGATAGATACTATGGTTTTTGTAGGGTTTAAATAACCCCTTTATGTAAGCCCTCTAAAAAGAGGCATTCTACTGATGGATATATTAGGTTGACCAGAGTGGTCTTTTTGTTAGCATTTCGTGAGTGCTTATTGCCTTACAGATGAATGTTAAGGTGACCGTGAGGGTTTCCTTAAAGTTGAGTTAGTAAATTGAACTTGAGTTTTGAGGATGCTTAGAGCGTTGGTCGAGTTGAGTTTTCCTTTTGTGATTTCAAAAATGCCTCAAAGATGTCATCAGAGTGTGATGTGAAGGATAGGCGGGATAATACTCCGCCACCACCACCGCAACATGAGAGGAGAGTAAAAAAATATTGAACTTTCGAAACAAGAGTCTAGAACATAGGACCCTGAGTTTAAGCTTTTAGCTTGCTGTGTGAACTTAAGTTTTGTTATGTATAGTATGTTGAGGGTTTAGAAGACACAGAAT